>NC_059192.1:19894369-19936869 GCF_020615455.1 Coregonus clupeaformis | reverse complement strand
CCTGTTTACTGTCACCTGTCAGTTGGGTAACGCAACGAGGGGTGGCGTGCCACACAGCATGGGGTGGGGGAGATGGGGGCAAATGTCAACCTGGTGAGCCGGGGAAGGCATGGCACACGTCAACCTCACCGTACCTCCACCGGCTCTGACGCTCCACATGGCTCTGACGTTCCGCTGCGACCCACTGGGCGTCAGCCCACGCCTGCCAACACCCCACCTGGGTGACCTTTACCCAGCTTGACCCCTAGCAGGAGCCAACCAGCCTCGCCCTACAGCCCCACAGGAAACAAGACTTGTTAAAAACAACAACAGCAGCTTGCGGCAGACATCTGACAGGTTGAGCATTTACCACTGAAGGGGTATTGTGGTAAATCATATCAGTAATGACAGTCTGACTTTAGTGATGAAGACCTGCTCTACGTTGTTGATGCACATTTTCTAGGGCTCCAATTCTTAGCCTTGGAACAGGGTGAGGGTTGAACAGCAAGATTTGTAGCATTTATTACTTTAATAAATATAATGTTGGGCTATTTTTACACCAGGAACAATCATTTTTGTTCACAATTGTAATTTAGGAATTGCAACTTTTCATTGTTGTATAGGGTCAGTCGGTCACACTGGTTGGAGATTTCCAGATTTCCTGCTTATTACCTCCTGATTCCGGGAAAAACAGGGAATTTGTTGAAAGTTCCCTGAATTTTACAACCCTAGTTTTGTTACTCCCTGCCTCACCTGACCCAATTCTATGGGGCAAGAGCATCCTCAACTGGATTTTCTTGGAAATGCAGCAGTAGGTTATTATGACAACAGTTGTGCGATCAAGCTCTTCTTCTTCTGTGGGTTTTATGGGGGACTACATCCAAAATATATAAAATAAAAAATAAATCCATACATAATAGGGAAACTAACTATATCCACCCAAATAAAATAGTACATTGACAAAACAAAACTCCCATTTCTTCCTCCTTTTAAATCTCCATATCTCCCTTCTCAGTCTCTAGGGCCTGAGATGGTGGTACAGCTGTTGACAATATTCCATGTAACACTTTTGCCGAGAAATCTTTCAGCCCCAGGAACCGTTCCGCCGCAACCACAATGATTTCTATCTTCCTAGATCTTTTCTCCAGCTTGGCTGTGCCATTAATCACCAGTGCGATAAAGGCCACAAAGTCCACCTTTTTAACCTTTAAAATGTCAGGATCATCTTGGTGAAAGGCAACCCCTGCAGTTTGCATTGAAGGCCTATCCACTGTCATGACTCTCTCTGGGTGAGGATCAAAGGTCTCACATCAGCTTGGCAAATGGCCGACAACAACCCGAACCTCTTACCCACAGGGGGCTGTGCCGGTCTTGAACCTTAATACTGCTTTAAATTAGAAAGATAGCAGAATATACAGTGGCTTGCGAAAGTATTCACCCCCTTTGGCATTTTTCCTATTTTATTGCCTTACAACCTGGAATTAAAATAGATTTTTTGGGGGTTTGTATCATTTCATTTACACAACATGCCTACCACTTTGAAGATGCAAAATGTTTTTTGGGGTGAAACAAACAAGAAATAAGACAAAAAAAACAGAACACTTGAGCATGCACAACTAATCACCCCCCCAAAGTCAATACTTTGTAGAGCCACCTTTTGCAGCAATTACAGTTGCAAGTCTCTTGGGGTATGTCTCTATAAGCTTGGCACATCTAGCCACTGGGATTTTTGCCCATTCTTCAAGGCAAAACTGCTACATCTCCTTCAAGTTGGATGGGTTCCGCTGGTGTACAGCAATCTTTAAGTCATACCACAGATTCTCAATTGGATTGAGGTCTGGGCTTTGACTAGGCCATTCCAAGACATTTAAATGTTTCCCCTTAAACTCCTCAAGTGTTACTTTAGCATTATGCTTAGGGTCATTGTCCTGCTGGAAGGTGAACCTCCGTCCCAGTCTAAAATCTCTGGAAGACTGAAACAGGTTTCCCTCAAGAATTTCCCTGTATTTAGCGCCATCCATCATTCCTTCAATTCTGACCAGTTTCCCAGTCCCTGCTGATGAAAAACATCCCCACAGCATGATGATGCCACCACCATGCTTCACTGTGGGGATGGCGTTCTCAGGTTGATGAGAGGTGTTGGGTTTCCGCCAGACATAGAGTTTTCCTTGATGTCCAAAAAGCTCAATTTTAGTCTCATCTGACCAGAGTACCTTCTTCCATATGTTTGGGGAGTCTCCTACATGGCTTTTGGCGAACACCAAACGTGTTTACTTATTTTTTTCTGTAAGCAATGGCTTTTTTCTGCCCACTCTTCCGTAAAGCCCAGCTCTGTGGAGTGTACGGCTTAAAGTGGTCCTGTAGACAGATACTCCAATCTCCGCTGCCTGGTCTGTAAGTTTTGGTGGGCGGCCCTCTCTTGGCAGGTTTGTTGTGGTGCCATATTCTTTCCATTTTTTAATAATGGATTTAATGGTGCTCCGTGGGATGTTCAAAGTTTCTGATATTTTTTTATAACCCAACCCTGATCTGTACTTCTCCACAACTTTGTCCCTGACCTGTTTGGAGAGCTCCTTTGACTTCATGGTGCCGCTTGCTTGGTGGTGCCCCTTGCTTAGTGGTGTTGCAGACTCTGGGGCCTTTCAGAACAGGTGTATATATACTGAGATCATGTGACAGATCATATGACACTCAGATTGCACACAGGTGGACTTTATTTAACTAATTCTGTGACTTCTGAAGGTCATTGTTTGCACCAGATCTTATTTAGGGGCTTCATAGCAAAGGGGGTGAATACATTTGCACGCACCACTTTTCCGTTTGTAATTTTGTATAATTTTTTTGAACAAGTTAATTTTTTTATTTTACTTCACCAATTTGGACTACTTTTTGTATGTCCATTACATAAAATCCAAATAAAAATCCATTTAAATTACAGGTTGTAATGCAACAAAATAGGAAAAACACCAAGGGGGATGAATACTTTTGCAAGGCACTGTAGCTCTGGCATCCTAGTATGGTGAAAGGAATGCCTTCGTTTCAGAGACTTTTTGCCGCCCAAAAACTTCAACATCCAACAATGAACATTTCAACCAAACGTTGGGAATGATGAGAAATGGAATATGGAAAATTCATGTATATTTTGTGATGTCATTAAAAATTGTATAAAGACGTTATAATGAAAACATTGTGACTTGAAGAGCTTTTACACTGTGTATATCACGTTTACATCCTTTACGTTGTGTAGAAAATATCAAGGAGGAAGACAATGTTTTCGTGAAGATAGGAATGTGAATTTAGCTTTCTAACAAAATCATAGTGATGATAATACTTTTGCCTCGTAACTAGCCACGCCCGAAGGAGCTCAGAGAGCGTGTCAGTATGACGGAAAAGCCCCTCTTTACTAGAGTGCATAAAATATTGAGATAAGAATGATCAGATCAGACTAGACGGACCTCAAGCTGCAGCTTTTGTCCATATTGGTCCCGACCCTGAAAATCAACACAAGGTGAAGACGACAATGTTGCCTCCACTACCAATCAATGTTACAGCTGAGTAGCTGTTCTAAGTATTGTATCTAAGAAGGTGAATTTAAGTCGGACCATCCTGTTCCACTCTTCAAACCTTCATCTACTACACTGCTCTCATCACCCCACATGGGATCATCGACACAGCTGATCAGCCGCCCTCAGAAGACCACTTCCAGAATGAGTGAAAGTAAACAGACAACTAAGAAGAAGGACATTGTGACCTCTTGTGGACAATCTGAGCCTTACATCTAAAAGGCCATCCGAAAGAGAAAGACCAATCGACCCCTTCCCACGAAGGCCTGGGTCCAACAGAGATACATGACGAAGACCTCCAACACATAAATACATGCATTAGTTCTTAACAAACGGGCGGCAGTTCTGGGCAAAGTATTAGGATTACTATGAGCGTAGGTCCATGTGTATCCAAGTGTTTTTTCTCTCTCTCTCTCTTTACCTCGCCATCTTTTGTAACAAGTGTCATATTGTGTTATTCCGCTAGGGACCTGTTTTCTTGTATTCAGTTTCTAATCCCTACCTATACCGTGTACGTGTTTGTATCTTGTGTTATAATTTTTAATTAGTTAGTAAATAAATAATTCAATCAATTTGTGTGGTACGTAATGATCAGTAAGACCCGGGTTCGTGCAGACTTAAAAGGGCAACGACTTTCAGAATGAGACTGATATGAGGTAAATGATAAATAAATGACTGTTAAATGATAAGAGATATCTAGATATCTTTAGAGTTAATTCGGGAAACGGTAACTCGTTAAACAACTTTTCCTGTGGTGCCCCAAATTCCTAATGAGTTAATTGTTACATGATTAATTTAATCTAGTAACAATTAAACATAGTAGGCAATTATTCAATAAATAATAGTCATCACAATAATGAAAGTCACGTCACGACACCACCACCATGGACTCTTCGGGAGCACCATTCAAACCCTCAACCCTTTTAACCGCTGCTGCATAGGAAATACTCGGTACAACCCTAACTTTGACCACCTCATTTTCTTTCACCCTTGTCGGGCATTCAAAAGACGTGGCTTCATGGTTCCCCCCACAATTGCAACATTTCAATTTTTCAACACTTTTAATACACATTCAATTATCTTTTCCACAACTTGGACATCTCGGTCTGCAAACCCTTGACACGTGACCAAAAGCTTTACAGTAATCACACTGCATTGGTCTTGGGATAAACGCTCTGACTTTGTTGACAACTGCATTTGTGTAGGGAGAGACTCCATATCAAAAAACAAAAGAACAGATAACTCTTCACTTTTTCATCATTCACCACTCGATTCATCCGACGTGCATCAATCACTCCAGGAATATTTGTAATCTCTTCAACATCTTCCCACGAGATGCCATATATTAACCCCTTGAGGGGTGCCCTGTTCCGAAAAGACACACATGACACGTCAAACTTTTCAAATCGGGAGAGCCGCAACACACGTTATGCTTCACTATATTGGATCACTCCAAAATATTGGTATCACTCCGCCCATATATATAGACCCCATGGCCGCGACACACGTTCTCTTTCATTTTCTCGGCGTAAGTCCGTATGGTTTGAGGTACAAACTTTCTGAAGTTCACTTGGTAAGTCACTATTAAATGTAATATCTTGCATGGAAGTATACTCACTGGCTGTGGAGTCACTTGGCCTCCGGGAGTACCCGACCATGGACAGCATGATAGCTGCCATGGTCCTCCCGGACCAGGAGATTATAGGGCGGAACCCATGACTGAAGCCGGGACCCACATATGGGTGCCTCTGCTATCTTGGCCGCCTTACCAACGCGGCCATGCTTCTGCAAGCCTACCTGCAGACTCTGTTGCCCCGGCTGCGGGAGGGCACAGAGGAGCTCCTCTGGGAAGTGATGGAGATGTCTCGCCTGCTTTCCCTGCTCCAGAGGGATGAAGTGAAATGAAAAAAAATTGTACCAAATAAATAACGGAAAAGTGGTGCGTGCATATGTATTCACTCCCTTTGCTATGAAGCCCCTAAATAAGATCTGGTGCAACCAATTACCTTCAGAAGTCAAAACAATTAGTTAAATAAAGTCCACCTGTGTGCAATCTACATGTCACATGATCTCAGTATATATACACCTGTTCTGAAAGGCCCCAGAGTCTGCAACACCACTAAGCAAGGGGCACCACCAAGCAAGCGGCACCATGAAGAGCAAGGAGCTCTCCAAACAGGTAAGGGACAAAGTTGTGGAGAAGTACAGATCAGGGTTGGGTTATAAAAAAATATCTGAAACTTCGAACATCCCACGGAGCACCATTAAATCCATTATTAGAAAATGGAAAGAATATGGCACCACAACAAACCTGCCAAGAGATGGCCGCCCATCAAAACTCACGTACCAGGCAAGGAGGGCATTAATCAGAGAGGCAACAAAGAGAACAAAGATAACCCTGAAGGACCTGCAAAGCCCCACAGTGGAGATTGGAGTATCTGTCCATAGGACCACTTTAAGCTGTACACTCCACAGAGGTGGGCTTTATGGAAGAGTGGGCAGAAAAAAGCCATTGCTTAAAGAAGAAAATAAGCAAACACGTTGCTGTTCACCAAAAGGCATGTGGGAGACTCCCCAAACATATGGAAGAAGGTACTCTGGTCAGATGAGACTAAAATTGAGCTTTTTGGCCATCAAGGAAAATGCTATGTCTGGCGCAAACCCAGCACCTCTCATCAACCCGAGAACACTATCCCCACAGTGAAGCATGGTGGTGGCAGCATCATGCTGTGGGGATGGTTTTCATCGGCAGCGACTGGGAAACTGGTCAGAATTGAAGGAATGATGGATGGCGCTAAATACAGGGAAATTCTTGAGGGAAACCTGTTTCAGTCTTCCAGAGATTTGAGACTGGGACGAAGGTTCACCTTCCAGCAGGACAATGACCCTAAGCATACTACTAAAGCAACACTCGAGTGGTTTAAGGGGAAACATTTAAATGTCTTGGAATGGCCTAGTCAAAGCCCAGACCTCAATCCAATTGAGAATATGTGGTATGACTTAAAGATTGCTGTACACCAGTGGAACTCATCCAACTTGGAAGGAGCTGGAGCAGTTTTGCCTTGAAATATGGGCAAAATCCCAGTGGTTAGATGTGCCAAGCTTATAGAGACATACCCCAAGAGACTTGCAGCTGTAATTGCTGCAGGAGGTGGCTCTACATAGTATTGACTTGGGGGGTTAATAGTTATGCACGCTCAAGTTTTCTGTTTTTGTGTCTTATTTGTTTTACCCCAAAAAATATTTTGCATCTTCAAAGTGGTAGGCATGTTGTGTAAATCAAATGATACAAACCCCCCAAAAAATCATTTTTAATTCCAGGTTGTAAGGCAACAAAATAGGAAAAATGCCAAGGGGGGTGAATACTTTCGCAAGCCACTGTATCCCTCTGCCATGGAGTGATACCAATATATTGGAGTGATCCATATAGCTCACATATCCTTCGTTCCTTCTGATCCGCAGAAGTATAACAAATCTAAACAAATCTCGTGAACCTCACATCCTTCACTTTACCCATCACTCTCTCCACCAGTTCGGATAGCTCAAATGGATTCTTCAAGATTGGTATTTCGATAAGCTGCTCCTCATTAACAAACCGATCTCCTGCTAGATATAAAGGGACATTCTCATCACTGCACCCCACTTTGCTCCTTTTTCCATTATTTTCAACAAGACTCCAATCCTCCTTCATTCTACCGCCATTAGATTCACAATATACTTCATCTTCCGCCTCTGCCATCTTTTTGCATTCACATTATATAGGTTTTTAAACTTATATTACATAAAATCCCATTGCACCATCACATTTAATTCAAAGGAACCTATAATTTATTGCTGTCAGTAATGTGCGAATTTCTTAAATTAATGTTGTTGGCGTTTGAGTTAACAATTCCATCACTCACTATGACGATGACCTGTGTTCAACTCAGCACAGTACATGCATGTCTAGACTAAAATGCTTAATGTAATGAAACAGAGGTGGATCAATAGAATAACTGTATCGTTGGGGGTGTAAATGTACCCTACATCGATACAATACAATGTAAGATATAAAATAGACAAATAATGTTCATAATATATACATATACAAATGTGTATGATGTAAAATTATAATATTTCTCAGATTGGTTAAATTTGGGGAATAATCTAAATCGACAATAATAAAAACACCCCTCTACCGCTCTCTTGTTCTCGCCCGTCGTCGTTTGACTCCCGACACGTGGTGCGGATGCCCTTCCATTCCTTGCTGTTTAGGTTAAACATGGTATTTATTGTATTTTTTAGATCACCCCGATTTCTGAACTGTTTGGCTTCGGGCTTGCGTCAAACAACAGGGACGAGTAGAATTTGACCGCCGCTCAGTCAACTTTATAGGGGAGCTATCGGCAGTAAAGGAACCGGAGTCTGTCCAAGACAAATCGTCCCAGGTCCCTACAGTGTACCCAGGTAGCGTAATGACGGCTAGCTGATCCATGCTGGATTAGCATCCTACAGTTGTCATTGATCCTCAGTGAAAGTCATTGTTATGCAAAATTATCATGAGAGCATATGCACTGATTTAGATATATACTGGTAGCACGTATTATTTAATCAACAAACTAGAATGCAATAAAGATGGCCTCCTTGCATAAATCCTGATGTGTAATTCATAACAAAATCATGTAGCGACCTAGTTAGCTATGTTCGATGGGACCGTTAACTAACTGTATTTAAACAAGTAACACTGGTTCTGCGCTAATGTTTATACAGAGAACATTGATGGCTACAATCTGCGGGTGCATTATGCTATACTGAATAAAAATATAAACGCAACAATTTCAAAGTTTTTACTGAGTTACAGTTCATGTAAGGAAATCAGTAAATTGAAATAAATTCATTTGGCCCTAATCTGGACTTCATATGACTGGGCAGGGGCGCAGCCATGGGTGGGCCTGGGGGTGCAAAATGAGTTTTTCCCCACAAAAGGGCTTTATTACAGACAGAAATAGTCCTCAGTTTCATCGGGTGGCTGGTCTCAAGACAATTCCCCCAGGTGAAGAAGCCGGATCTGAAGGTCCTGGGCTGGCGTGGTTGCACGTGGTCTGCGGTTGTGAGGTCGGTTGGACGTACTGCCAAATTCTATAAAACAATGTTGGAGGTGGCTTATGGTAGAGAAACAAACATTCAAATCTCTGGCAACGGCTCTGGTGGACATTCCTGCAGTCTGCATGCCAATTACACGTTTCCTCAAAACTTGAGTCATCTGTGGCATTGTGTTGTGTGACAAAACTGCACATTTTAGTGGCCTTTTATTGTCCCCAGCACAAGGTGCACCTGTGTAATGATCATGCTGTTTAATCAGCTTCTTGATATGGCACATCTGTCAGGTTGATGGATTATCTTGGCAAAGGACAAATGCTCACTAACAAGGATGTAAACTAATTTGTGCAAAAAATGAGACAAATTCGCTTTTTGTGCATATGGAACATTTCTGGGAACTTTTATTTCAGCTCATGAAACATGGGACCAACACTTTACATGTTGCGTTAATATTTTTATTCAGTATATATTCAGCTCCTTTAAAATAAGTTAACGTTAACCCTCCCGTTGTCCTAGGGTCAAAATGACCCGCCACTGTGTTGAACCAACTTTATTTAATTTTTATATTTTTGGGATCATTTGTGAAAAGGAGGCAGTGATACAAAAAATATAAAAATTAAATACAGTTGGTTCAACACAGTGGCGGGTCATTTTGACCTTAGGACAACGGGAGGTTAACTAGCTGGGTAGGGGGAGGGGAGGATTATGTTGGCAAGGTTGGTAAGATTTTTGTAACAACACATAGGCCTGCACCACAGCCTACAGGCCTGTATAGGGTGATGTGTGCCTTTTAGAGTCAGGCAAGGAAGCAGAGGTTCTCAGGTCAAGGTCATCGTGGCGCCGTAGCCTCTAATGGGAGATCCAAAACTTGATCATTGCTGTAAACCTTATATAGCCATAAACCATATAGAACACATTGCTTCTGTCTTCCCTCTGCTAGGTGTGTGGCCCTGTGGAACGTCACTACGGGGGGTAGCCACGGATGAGTCCAGTTTGGGTGTGCGCTCTAAGCAGGCCCAGCAGTTTGACTGGGCCCTGGCAAAGCTTGACAGTTCAGTGAGGAGGACGGGACGCATCCCCAAGATCCTGCTGCTCCGCACCTTCCACGACATCTGCCTAACCGGTAACTAACTAAGCTCCTTGATCACCTCTCTCTTCCTGAGAACCTCAGACTAGCATCTCACCCCTTTTGACCACCTCTCTCCTTCCTGAGAACCTCAGACTAGCTTGACCACCACTCTCCTTCCTGAGAACCTCAGACTAGCTTGACCACCTCTCTCCTTCCTGAGAACCTCAGACTGTCATCTCACTCCTTTTTTATTGTTCCTTCTTGTCTTCTACGTCTAGACTTCCCCTCCAACTAACCCTGGACTACTTCTAGACTTCCCCTCCAACTAACCCTGGACTACTTCTAGACTTCCCCTCCAACTAACCCAGGACTACATGTAGACATACTTCCCCTCCAACTAACCCAGGACTACATGTAGACATACTTCCCCTCCAACTAACCCTGGACTACTTCTAGACTTCCCCTCCAACTAACCCAGGACTACATGTAGACATACTTTCCCTCCAACTAACCCAGGACTACATCTAGACATACTTCCCCTCCAACTAACCCAGGACTACATCTAGACATACTTCCCCTCCAACTAACCCAGGACTACTTCTAGACTTCCCCTCCAACTAACCCAGGACTACATGTAGACATACTTTCCCTCCAACTAACCCAGGACTACATCTAGACATACTTCCCCTCCAACTAACCCAGGACTACATTCACATTTACATTTACGTCATTTAGCAGATGCTCTTATCCAGAGCGACTTACAAATTGGTGCATTCACCTTATAGCCACTTTACAATATGGTATTTTTTCTTATTATTATTTTTTAAATTATTTTTCTTTTGGGGTGGGGTAAGGAGGGGTAGAAGGATTACTTTATCCTATCCCAGGTATTCCTTAAAGAGGTGGGGTTTCAAGTGTCTCCGGAAGGTGGTGAGTGACTCCGCTGTCCTGGCGTCGTGAGGGAGCTTGTTCCACCATTGGGGTGCCAGAGAAGCGAACAGTTTTGACTGGGCTGAGCAGGAACTGTGCTTCCACAGAGGTAGGGGGGCCAGCAGGCCAGAGGTGGATGAACGCAATGCCCTCGTTTGGGTGTAGGGACTGATCAGAGCCTGAAGGTACGGAGGTGCCGTATCCCTCACAGCTCCGTAGGCAAGCACCATGGTCTTGTAGCAGATGCGAGCTTCAACTGGAAGCCAGTGGAGTGTGCGGAGGAGCGGGGTGACATGAGAGAACTTGGGAAGGTTGAACACCAGACGGGCTGCGGCATTCTGGATGAGTTGTAGGGGTTTAATGGCACAGGCAGGGAGCCCAGCCAACAGCGAGTTGCAGTAATCCAGACGGGAGATGACAAGTGCCTGGATTAGGACCTGTGCCGCTTCCTGTGTAAGGCAGGGTCGTACTCTCCGAATGTTGTAGAGCATGAACCTATAGGATCGGGTCACCGCCTTGATGTTAGCAGAGAACGACAGGGTGTTGTCCAGGGTCACGCCAAGGCTCTCCGCACTCTGGGAGGAGGACACAACAGAGTTGTCAACCGTGATGGCAAGATCATGGAACGGGCAGTCCTTCCCCGGGAGGAAGAGCAGCTCAGTCTTGCCGAGGTTCAGCTTGAGGTGGTGATCCGTCATCCACACTGATATGTCTGCCAGACATGCAGAGATGCGATTCGCCACCTGTTTATCAGAAGGGGGAAAGGAGAAGATTAGTTGTGTGTCGTCTGCGTAGCAAAGACAGGAGAGGCCATGTGAGGATATGACAGAGCCAAGTGACTTGGTGTATAGCGAGAATAGGAGAGGGCCTAGAACTGAGCCCTGGGGGACACCAGTGTTGAGAGCACGTGGTGCGGAGACAGATTCTCGCCACACCACTTGGTAGGAGCGACCGGTCAGGTAGGACGCAATCCAAGAGTGAGCCGCGCCAGAGATGCCCAACTCGGAGAGGGTGGAGAGGAGGATCTGATGGTTCACAGTATCAAAGGCAGCAGACAGGTCTAGAAGGACAAGAGCAGAGGAGAGAGAGTTAGCTTTAGCAGTGCGGAGAGCCTCCGTGACACAGAGAAGAGCAGTCTCAGTTGAATGACCAGTCTTGAAACCTGACTGGTTTGGATCTATAATAATAATAATAATAATATGCCATTTAGCAGACGCTTTTATCCAAAGCGACTTACAGTCATGCGTGCATACATTTTTTTGTGTATGGGTGGTCCCGGGGATCGAACCCACTACCTTGGCGTTACAAGCGCCGTGCTCTACCAGCTGAGCTACAGAGGACCACAAGAAGGTAATTCTCAGAGAGATAGCAAGAGAGTTGGCTAAAGACGGCACGCTCAAGAGTTTTGGAGAGAAAAGAAAGAAGGGATACTGGTCTGTAGTTGTTGACATCAGAGGGATCGAGTGTTGGTTTTTTGAGAAGGGGTGCAACCCTCACTCTCTTGAAGACGGAAGGGACATAGCCAGCGGTCAAGGATGAGTTGATGAGCGATGTGAGGTAAGGGAGAAGGTCACCGGAGATGGTCTGGAGAAGAGAGGAGGGGATAGGGTCAAGCGGGCAGGTTGTTGGGCGGCCGGCCATCACAAGTCGCAAGATTTCATCTGGAGAGAGCGGGGAGAAAGAAGTCAAAGCATAGGTTAGGGCAGTGTGAGCAGGACCAGCAGTGTCATTTGACTTAACAAACAAGGATCGGATGTTGTCAACCTTCTTTTCAAAATGGTTGACGAAGTCATCCACAGAGAGGGAGGGGGGGATTCAGCAGGGAGGAGAAGGTGGCAAAGAGCTTTCTAGGGTTAGAGGCGGATGCTTGGAATGTAGACATACTTCCCCTCCAACTAACCCAGGACTACATCTAGACATACTTCCCCTCCAACTAACCCATGACTTTTTCCTTTGTGTTCACTCTCTGTCTCAAGGCTACCCCAGTGGGAACCATCCCCTGCTCCTCCTGCGGAGCTGTGGCTCTCTGCTGCCTGAGATGCGCCTGGCGGAACGCACTGAGATGGCACACCACATCTGGGACAGGCTACAGGAGCTGGGTATGAGGCTGCAGGCTTAGAACCCAAACCCAGAGGACATTAGTGGGGCAGGGCGCTGGGCAGAGATTATCAGCAGACGTAGGAGGGTCAGAGGACAATCAAAATGGAGGGTGGATGGAGGTCCATCTGAAACTAACAGTGGACTAGGGAGCAAAAGAGGGTAGTTTCTCAATGGAATTGATTAGCACTACCAGGAGATGACTATACTAAATGGCTGACTGGTATGTTTGTGGTCATATTGGTATTTAGTAAATGTTTATTTTTTTGCTGTCCAGGTGCCTCGTACGATGCCAGTCATTACAACGCAGTGTTTAAGGTCAACCTGCAGAACGAGTTCAAGTTCTCCCCCACAGAGTTCCTGGCCAAGATGGAGGCAGCCGGCGTGCAGCCCAACAGAGTGAGTGGATTCGCTGCATCTGATCTATTATCTTGATTGTCTTTAAATGTTGACATTTACGAAAACAATGAAGAAATTCCATTCTTGCTTTTCTTTAATTGTCAGCCTTTCCTTTGTATACTGTAACTGAGCACTGACGTCATAAAGGTCTTACATATACACTGAGTGGACAAAACATTAGGAACATCTGCTCTTTCCATGATAGACTGACCAGGTGAATCCAGGTGAAAGCTATTATCCCATATTGATGTCACTTGTTAAATTCACTTCAATCACTGTCTATGAAGGGGAAGAGACAGGTTAAAGAAGGATTTTTAATGCAAGTAATAATAAACACTTGACTTTATTGTGAAGGTTTCCTGTACGTAGACGGTGCAGGGACTGAAACTACCCTGACCGTGTTCTAGTTATGCGTCATTGAGATGACCATGATGATGATGATGACTTGAATGTCAATTAGATGTGAACCCAGCTCTCTTACACACCAGAGGGCTTTTTTCACTATCTCTCTAATATTCCCTCCTTTTCTTCAGCTACTACAATGGAGGTGAAGAAGATGAAGGAACAGGGACAACCCATCATACCCCACTACTTCTGGCCCCTCCTCACACAACACATCAAGGACCAGAACACAACATGTCCTGCAACGTGATTAGAACTCAGAAACACATAACTGTTTGATTCAAATACTGATAAATAGTCATTGAATGGGTCATTTCAGCTGAAGTGTCCTCTAGAACCTTCTAAATTCATTTATTTAGCCTATTCATATGTTAAGGTTGGAGATGGAGATATGAACCAGTACAACCGTCTGGACAGGCCAGTAGATGGAAGACCCAAGTTAACCTCCCTTGGTAGCTTCACTTGCCTGTGTGTAGCAACACGCATGCCCTGCCAACCTGAGGATCTGTCTTTTTCAGCCATCTATTTCCTGTGTTGAGGGGTCCAAAATCCACTTGTCACTTAAATCTCGCTGGATTGAATGCTTTCATTTTACTCCTGCGACTCTTTCATACTCTTGCTTGTGCCTGTCGTTTTTTTCCCCGTTAACGTTACGACCGCGGAAATGTTTCTAATGACCTGTCAAACACCCCGGTATGGGCTCATTGGGCCCATTGGCTTTCTGTTGGATCTATAAGAACGCTAAAGATTCATCAGGGATTTAACGCACCGTCTCGACACTTATATCACAAGAAAGAGAAGAAAGATAACTTTATTTATTTATTTTGGTTTTCATTTTTTGTGGAATTGAAGAAAGTAATAATTTAATACAGTATACATTTTTACAAATTAGATGCGCTGAAATGAAAGCAACTTCTGAAAAATTAACACTTGGATTATAGTGATGTTATGTCTGATCTCGCAAACAATGTAAAGTCTGTTTTGATACAGTAGGTGTATTCTAGAGCCAAGCGTGTTGATTTTTAATTCGAGGCTATGCTGCTATTGATATGCTTGTTGAATTAAGCAAAAAAACGTGACAACAGTAATTAATGAGGCAGTCTAGACACCACAGGTGAGTACAGGTAGAGCAGCCCTGTTCCTCCCCTTTATGTTAATTTATTCATATATACAAATGCACCAGGTGTACTTATGCAAATTATGCATAATGATGCATCTAATGGTTTATAAATATTCTAAAAGTTTGGAGTATCCATTGTCCAACTGTTGCATTTATAATAATTGTTTTTCAAAACCTTTTAACAATTTTGATGACTGTTGCTACTGTGTGTCCCTGTGTCTTCACTTCCTGTAACGCAGCATGGTTACATGCACAGTAATAATTCGATATTAAACTGATTATGGCAGTAGGCAGATTATGCAATAGTCGTAAACACCTTACACTGTTTATCTTAATCGGCGTGAGGTCATAATCAAAGGAAGCATACGCTGATTAAAACAACTGGTTTTCTGAGCAATCTTTCAAATTATAAGGACATGTAAACACCTTAATGGGCGTTCCAGTGGTGTGTTTGATCTGTGCATGTACTAGCACCAGCTGAGCGAGCCTCCCTCTTTAATGTGAGTAAAGTGAGTTCATACCAACTTTATATGTCCAAACTCCAAATCAAATATGCTTCCCAAAAATATTAGGGTCGCTGTGATAGAACATTTATTTTGATTGGAGATTTTCTGCATTCATCAGAGTGCCATCAGGTAGCCTGATTTCATGTGTCCATCTAAACACGATTATTAGGGAAATCGTTCTTCTTGCAAAGCATGTCAACGTTTTAATCAAACTATTATATTAATCTGACTATCCACAATAATTGCGTTTGTGTGAATGTAACCGTACTCACAGAGAGTGACAGGGATCAGACTGAGGGAGCTGTCCGTCACAGGTGATTATGGACGGTGACGCCTCCATGCCGTTCCCTGGTGGGCGCAGGTTCTGATCCCTAACCCACCGCAGGGCGTTATGGTTGCTTCCTGTGAGGTCACTCACAAGATTGACACCCACAGGCTTCTCACTGCACATGCACACTGGTAACCATGGAAACCATGCCTTTGCGGATATCCCACTCGTTTGGTAAGAATGACTCTGCCTCTCTCTTGCTTTCTCTCACTCTAGCTCTCCCTCTCCAATACCATACATGTCTTTTATAAGGGCACTCTTTGAATTAGATGCTGTGATGCTTGAACTTGATGTTCAAATGGATGTTCTAAAATGTGTGAATTTTGGAAGGGATTGAAGATTGTTGATTTAGAAGTTGAGGTATTGGTTTTTAGTCACTGTGGTAGAAAGGCATATATGTATGTGGGAGCCTAATGTGATGCCCTGAGGGACAATTCTGCTGTGTCTGTCTGCTGTAGAGATATGGGATTTATGTACCCTCCCTCTCTCTGGAGACCTCTAGGAATAGATCTTCGTAAAGGTCAGGGAAGGTCACAGGACAACTACGTTCTTAGTGGAACTCCTCCTAGACTAAAACAGTCAACCAAAATACCTCCAGTCCTAGGACTGACTGTCAAACTGCACTCCCCTTTTGGGGGGGGGGGATTGGGGGACGATAGCCTAATGGGTGTAATCGCCCACCCCCTACCTACTCCTGAGGGGTCACAGGTAATTCTGCTACAGTGGCTGTGAAGGCCTCTAGTCTCCTAGTCTCAGCCCTGAGGAAACTACAGGGGCTCATGGGAGACCGGGGTTCAGCTAAGGGTCAACCTAAAGTTCAAGAGCAGATCAGCCTTCCAACAGTGATTGTGTATTTCACCACAGGAGGCTGCTGAGGGGAGGACGGCTCATAATAATGGCCGGAACGGCGCGAATGGAATGGTATCAAACACATGAAAACCATGTGTTTAATACCATTCCACCTATTCCGCTCCAGCCATTACCACGAGCCCGTTCTCCCCAATTAAGGTGCCACCAACCTCTTGTCTTTTTCACATACTGATAAAGTCTAGAACTTCATTATAGAAAACTATTAATTGTATTGTGACTATTTCAGAACTGAAATGGTCCAAGTCCAAATTCATGTCATAATGACCATGTTTGTGTTTTTTCATGTCATTAAATGTACTGCCTTTGAAAAGTGATATCTATAGGTCCTATATACAGTGCCTTCAGAAAGTATTCAAACCCCTTGACTTATTCCACATTGTTGTTACAGCCTGAATTCAAAATGGTTTAAATTGATATTTTTTCTCACCCATCTACACAGAGGACCCAATAATGACAATGAAAACATGTTTTTAGAAATTGTTGCAAATTGATTGAAAATGAAAATGAAATATCTCATTTACATAAGTATTCACACCCCTGGGTCACCTTTGGCAGCGATTACAACTGTGAGTATTAATGGGTGAGTCTATAGAGCTTTGCACACCTGGATTGTACAATATTTGCACATTATTCTTTTCAAAGTTCTTCAAGCTCTGTCAAGTTGGTTGTTGATCACTGCTAGACAGCCATTTTCAAGTCTTATCAGAACTGTAACTAGGCCACTCAGGAATATTCAATGTCGTCTTGGTAAGCAACTCCAGTGTATATCTGGCCTTGCTTTAGGTTATTGTCCTGCTGAAAGGTGAATATGTCGCCTAGTGTCTATTGGAAAGCAGACTGAAACAGGTTTTCCTCTAGGATTTTGCCTGTGCTAAAAAACTCCCTAGTCCTTGCCGATGACAAGCATACCCATAACATGATGCAGCCACCACCATGCTTGAAAATATGAATTGGGACTCAGTGATGTTTTGTGTTGGATTTACCCCAAACATATAACGCTTTGTTTTCTTTACATAAAGTTAATTTCTTTGCCATATCTTTGCAGTTTTACCTTAGTGCCTTATTGCAAACAGAATATTTTTATTCTGTACAGGCTTCCTTCTTTTCACTCTGTCATTTAGGTTAGTATTGTGGAGTAACTACAATGTTGTTGATCCGTCCTCAGTTTTCTCCTATCACAGCCATTCAACTCTGTAATTGTTTTAGTCACCATTAGCCTCACGGTGAAATCCCTGAGCAGTTTCCTTCCTCTCCGGCAACGGAGTTAGGAAGGACACCTGTATCTTTGTAGTGACTGGGTGTACTGATACACCATCCAATGTGGAATTAATAACTTCAACATGCTCAAAGGGATATTCAATTGTTATTTTATTTTGACCAATCTAGCAATAGGTCCCCTTCTTTGCGAGACATTGGAAAACCTCCCTGGTCTTTGTGGTTAAATCTGTTTCAAATTCACTGCTCGACTGAGGGACCTTACAGATAATTGTACGTGTCGGGTATTATGTGACAACTTAAGCAAATTTACAGTTGAAGTCGGAAGTTTACATACACTTCGGTTGGAGTCATTAAAACCCGTTTTTCAACCACTCCACAAATTTCTTGTTAACAAACAAACTATAGTTCTGGCAAGTCGGTTAGGACATCTACTTTGTGCATGACACAAGTAATTTTTCCAACAATTGTTTACAGACAGATTATTTCACTTTGAATTCACTGGAGCACAATTGTAGTGGGTCAGAAGTTTACATACACTAAGTTGACTGTGCCTTTAAACAGCTTAGAAAATTCCAGAAAATGATGTCATGGCTTTAGAAGCTTCTGATAGGCTAATTGACATCATTTGAATCAATTGGAGGTGTGCCTGTGGATGTATTTCAAGGCCTACCTTCAAACTCAGTGGCTCTTTGCTTGACATCATGAGAAAATAAAAAGAAATCAGCCAAGACCTCAGAAAAAAATGTGTAGACCTCCACAAGTCTGGTTCATCCTTGGGAGCAATTTCCAAACGCCTGAAGGTACCACGTTCATCTGTACAAACAATAGTATGCAAGTATAAACACCATGGGACCACGCAGCCGTCATACCGCTCAGGAAGGAGACACGGTCTGTCTCCTAGAGATGAACGTACTTTGGTGCGAAAAGTGCAAATCAATCCCAGAACAACAGCAAAGGACCTTGTGAAGATGCTGGAAGAAACAGGTACAAAAGTATCTATATCCACAGTAAAACGAGTCCTATGTCGACGTAACCTGAAAGGCCGCTTAGCAAGGAAGAAGCCACTGCTCCAAAACCACCATAAAAAAGCCAGACTACGGTTTGCAACTGCACATGTGGACAAAGATTGTACATTTTGGAGAAATGTCCTCTGGTCTGATGAAACAAAAATAGAACTGTTTGGCCATAATGACCATCGTTATGTTTGGAGGAAAAAGGGGGTTCTTGCAAGCCGAGGAACACCATCCCAACCGTGAAGCACAGGGGTGGCAGCATCATGCTCTGGGGGTGCTTTGCTGCAGGAGGGACTGGTGCACTTCAGAAAATCGCTGGCATCATGAGGAAGGAAAATTATGTGGATATATTGAAGCAACATCTCAAGACATTAGTCAGGAAGTTAAGCCAAATACCAAATACTAATTGAGTGTATGTAAACTTCTGACCCACTGGGAATGTGATGAAATAAATAAAAGCTGAAATAAATCATTCTCTACTATTATTTTGACATTTCACATTCTTAAAATAAAGTGGTGATCCTAACTGACCTAAAACAGGGAATCTTTACTAGGATTAAATGTCAGAAATTGTGAAAAACTGAGTTTAAATGTATTTGGCTAAGGTTTATGTAAACTTCCGACTTTAACTGTAGGCTTGAACATATTTAGGCTTGCCATAACAAAGGGGTTGAATACTTATTGACTGAAGATATTTCAGCTTTCATTTGTAATTGTAATTTTTTTGAAACAACATAGTTCCACTTTCTCATTATGGGTTATTGTGTGCGACACAATCTCACTGTGGGTGAGATGGGTTGCTCCAGAAGGTTCAGAGCAGCATACTATAAGAACTGGACCCTGGTTTGAACACATCGGACATCCAGTTTGTTGTCGGACCGCTTAGCAGAAACAAAGAAACTTCTCTTTTCCACACTGGTTCTCTCTGCGTTGTTAGCCCTCATGAATGATGCAGCCTCTCTATGGCTGCAGGAGGGGAGTGTGTGTGTCCACGTGTGTGTGTGTGTGTGTAAAAGCGTTCGGGGGGCAACGTGGTGGAGGTGATGTGACTGATTCGGAGTGACTTCATTTCATGTAAATGCGAGCGCTCTGAGGGAATTCACTTTGGATTACGCGCACCACTGTGCACCGGCATAAAATATTAAGCGCCATGTCACTTTCTGTCCACAGGTGTCACTGGCGGGCAGGAGCGGGGCAGAAAAACTTAGCATTTTGATGAGGTGTGGATTTGGGCAGGCGAGTTTGAGGAAGCATATGCTCTGCTTTTGTTTCCACCAGCCGCGAGCCACTGCCGGGTTGTCATTCCCGAGCAGAGAGTGTGTGCTTATCACTTGTGACAACGAGAGAAGGAGAGCGATAAAGTGGTGTAGCGGGCTACCTCCGTTCGCCTCTGCTTTACCACAGATTAAAGCCCCACCCCCCCCCACTTCTCCCACCAGGCATCCAGTCTATTCCCCCCCATCTCCTTCCCAACCAACTCCCCTCTACCTCTTCATCTGCCCCCACCACTCCCCCTAACGCAGCTCTCACTACCTCTACCTCCCTCAGTCCACCCTGTGAGTGTTAGTATGTGGTAATTAATGGAAAACTAACTGATTCCATCTGACATCATCACAGCCACCTGTACTCATAGAGACAAAGACTGAGAGAGGGAGAGAGTGACAGGTACTCATTTCAAGGACAGAGGAGGAGTGTAGGAAATAGCAACCAGTTCACCCCTCTCTGGTTCGCTCATCTCTCCTGGCTGTTCTCTCTTCTCTTTCATTTTCCATTTGAGTCTCTTTGTCTATCTGTTGAGTCAGAGTGCATCTCATCTTGTCTCCTCTGCCTCAGTGGACATGTAGTCTGGTCTGGGTCATGTACCAGAACGGCTAAGGTGAGAGGAAGATGCCTTCAGGCCCAAGGAGTCAGTCTAGTCAGTCACTATGAAGTTCCTCTGCTGTGCTCCAGCCAATCTCAGGCCTCACCTGTGCAATACTAGAGGGCTAGATATCAAATCAAATCAAATCAAATAATATTTTATTGGTCACATGCGCCGAATACAACAGGTGCAGACATTACAGTGAAATGCTTACTTACAGCCCTTAACCAACAGTGCATTTATTTTAAACAAAAAAAGTAAGAATAAAACAACAACAAAAAAAGTGTTGAGAGAAAAAGAGCAGAAGTAAAATAAAGTGACAGTAGGGAGGCTATATATACAGTAAAATAAAGTGACAGTAGGGAGGCTATATATACAGGGGGGTACCGTTGCAGAGTCAATGTGCGGGGGCACCGGCTAGTTGAGGTAGTTGAGGTAATATGTACATGTGGGTAGAGTTAAAGTGACTATGCATAAATACTTAACAGAGTAGCAGCAGCGTAAAAAGGATGGGGTGGGGGGCAGTGCAAATAGTCCGGGTAGCCATGATTAGCTGTTCAGGAGTCTTATGGCTTGGGGGTAGAAGCTGTTGAGAAGTCTTTTGGACCTAGACTTGGCACTCCGGTACCGCTTGCCGTGCGGTAGCAGAGAGAACAGTCTATGACTAGGGTGGCTGGAGTCTTTGACAATTTTGAGGGCCTTCCTCTGACACCGCCTGGTATAGAGGTCCTGAATGGCAGGGAGCTTTGCCCCAGTGATGTACTGGGCCGTCGCACTACCCTCTGTAGTGCCTTGCGGTCAGAGGCCAAGCAGTTGCCATACCAGGCGGTGATGCAACCAGTCAGGATGCTCTCGATGGTGCAGCTGTAGAATTTTTGAGGATCTGAGGACCCATGCCAAATCTTTTTAGTCTCCTGAGGGGGAATAGGCTTTGTCGTGCCCTCTTCACGACTGTCTTGGTGTGTTTGGACCATGATAGTTCGTTGGTGATGTGGACACCAAGGAACTTGAAGCTCTCAACCTGTTCCACTACAGCCCCGTCGATGAGAATGGGGGCGTGCTCAGTCCTCTTTTTTTTCCTGTAGTCCACAATCATCTCCTTTGTCTTGGTCATGTTGAGGGAGAGGTTGTTGTCCTGGCACCACACGGCCAGATCTCTGACCTCCTCTCTATAGGCTGTCTCATCGTTGTCGGTGATCAGGCCTACCACTGTTGTGTCGTCGGCAAACTTAATGATGGTGTTGGAGTCGTGCCTGGCCATGCAGTCATGGGTGAACAGAGAGTACAGGAGGGGACTGAGCACGCACCCCTGAGGGGCCCCGTGTTGAGGATCAGTGTGGCAGATGTGTTGTTACCTACCCTTACCACCTGGGGGCGGCCCGTCCAGGAAGTCCAGGATCCAGTTGCAGAGGGAGGTGTTTAGTCCCAGGATCCTTAGCTTAGTGATGAGCTTAGAGGGCACTATGGTGTTGAATGCTGAGCTGTAGTCAATGAATAGCATTCTCACGTAGGTGTTCCTCTTGTCCAGGTGGGAAAGGGCAGTGTGGAGTGCGATAGAGATTGCATCATCTGTGGATCTGTTGGGGCGGTATGCAAATTGGAGTGGGTCTAGGGTTTCTGGGATTATGCTGTTGATGTGAGCCATGACCAGTCTTTCAAAGCACTTCATGGCTACAGACGTCAGTGCTACGGGTCGGTAGTCATTTAGGCAGGTTATCTTAGAGTTCTTGGGCATGGGGACTATGGTGGTCTGCTTGAAACATGTTGGTATTACAGACTCAGTCAGGGACATGTTGAAAATGTCAGTGAAGACACTTGCCAGTTGGTCAGCACATGCTCGGAGTACACGTCCTGGTAATCCGTCTGGCCCTGCGGCCTTGTGAATGTTGACCTGCTTAAAAGTCTTACTCACATCGGCTACGGAGAGCGTGATCACATAGTCATCCGGAACAGCTGGTGCTCTCATGCATGCTTCAGTGTTGCTTGCCTCGGGCGAGCATAGAAGTGGTTTAGCTCGTCTGGTAGGCTTGTGTCACTGGGCAGCTCGCGGCTGTGCTTCCCTTTGTAGTCTGTAATAGTTTTCAAGCCCTGCCACATCCGACGAGCGTCAGAGCCAGTGTAGTATGATTCAATCTTAGACCTGTATTGACTCTTTGCCTGTTTGATGGTTCGTCGGAGGTCATAGCGGGATTTCTTATAGCGTCCGGGTTAGAGTCCCGTTCCTTGAAAGCGGCAGCTCTACCCTTTAGCTCAGTGCGGATGTTTCCTGTAATCCATGGCTTCTGGTTGGGGTATGTACGTCACGGTCACTGTGGGGACGACATCATCGATGCACTTATTGATGAAGCCAGTGACTGATGTGGTGTACTCCTCAATGCTGTCTGAAGAATCCCGGAACATGTTCCAGTCTGTGCTAGCAAAACAGTCCTGTAGCTTAGCATCTGCGTCATCTGACCACTTTTTTATTAACCGAATCACTGGTGCTTCCTGCTTCAGTTTTTGCTTATAAGCAGGAATCAGGAGGATAGAGTTATGGTCAGATTTGCCAAATGGAAGGCGAGGGAGAGCTTTGTATGCGTCTCTGTGTGTGGAGTAAAGGTGGTCTAGAGTTTTTTCCCTCTGGTTGCACATTTAACATGCTGGTAGAAATTAGGTAGAACGGATTTAAGTTTCCCTGCATTAAAGTCCCCGGCCACTAGGAGCGCTGCATCTGGATGAGCGTTTTCCTGTTGATTAATGGCCTTGTACAACTCATTCAGAGCAATCTTAATGCCAGCATTGGTTTGTGGTGGTAAATAGACAGCTATGAAAAATATAGATGAAAACTCTCTTGGTAAATAGTGTGGTCTACAGCTTATCATAAGATACTCTACCTCAAGGCGAGCAAAACCTCGAGACTTCCTTAGTATTTGATTTTGTGCACCAGCTGTTGTTTACAAATATACACAGACCGCCACCCCTTGTCTTACCAGAGTCAGGCGTTCTGTCCTGCCGATGTAGCGTATAGCCTGCTAGCTGAATGTTATCATTGTTGTCGTTCAGCCACGACTCCGTGAAACATAAGATATTACAGTTTTTAATGTCCCGTTGGTAGGATAACCGTAATCTTAACTCGTCCATTTTATTCTCAAAAGATTGAACGTTGGCTAGTAGGATTGATGGGAGAGGCAGTTTACTCGGGCCGCCGTCGGATCCTTACAAGGCACCCGGATCTGCGTCCGCGATATCTCCGTCTCTTCCTCACGCGAATGACGGGGATCTGGGCCTTGTCGGGTGTCTGTAGGATATCCTTCGCGACCGCCTCGTTGAAGAAAAAATATTTTTGGTTATAAGAGACGATGGCAGAAACATTATGTACAAAATAAATTACAAATAACGCGGAAAAACACACATAATAGTACAATTGGTTAGAGGGCTGTAAAACGGCAGCCATCTTCCCGGCGCTGTTCTTGTGTGACTGTCTCAATTGAAAGATGAAGTGCACTTGGGCAAAGCTCAAAACCCCTCTTAAGTCTTAACAACTTTTACTTAAATATTAAAAGGATATGAATTATACTATGTGAAGTGAGTTTATGAAGCCTGTTTATAACCCTGATGCTTGGCGTTAGTTCACAGAGTAACCACTGAACCAGGGCCTGCCCTGATGATTTTAAAAGCTACTCACTCGCTCCTTCACACGCTCACTCAGTGTGAATAACTGAAAAGTGCTGCTTCTAGAAGCTCACGCAGTATGAATCAGTGAAAAGTGCTGCTTCTAGAAGCTCACGGAGTGTGAATCAGTGAAAAGTGCTGATTCTAGTAGCTCACGTGAGAACCAGGTCACGTATAGATCTGTTCATATGTTTTCTATCTGTCTGGCTCGCCCACATGGATCATGGATTATTCAACAGGAAAACAGGTGCTGTTCTCATTTCTTTCATAAAAAACGGAAGACAGGAGGAGCGGAGAGGAGCGGAGACTCTGGGGCTCCATTGAGAAGAAAGCATCAGATCGGCTATTTATCTTTTTATTGAAAGCAGTGGGGGTAGTGAGCTGTGATAGAGGGGTGGATGAATGAAGGAGAGAGATGGAGTGGCCTGAGTGGGCCAGGTCCCCTACCTGGTTAATGCTACCCTCTCCTTCTCCACCTCCACCCCCGACTGGGGCTACTAAGGCAGGTTTTAATGGTAGATAAAAGCAGGCTTTATCTTTTATTCAGGTGTGTTGTATTACCAGGTTAACAGAGACCCTCCCTAGAGGACTGAGATACAGAGAGAGAGCTGTGTGGGCCTGAGTGGGGTGTAAACACAACAACGGTGTTTATGTATACAGTTGAAGTCAGAAGTTTACATACACATATAATATAATATAATAATATAATAATATAATATAATATAATAATCCACCTTAGCCAAATACATTTAAACTCTGTTTTTCACAATTCCTGACATTTAATCCTAGTAAAAATGCCCTGTTTTAGGTCAATTAGGATCACCACTTTATTTTAAAAATGTGAAATGTCAGAATAATAGTAGAGGGAATGATTTATTTCAGCTTTCCCAGTGGGTCTGAAGTTTACATACACTCAATTATTATTTGGTAGCATTGCCTTTCAATTGTTTAACTTGGGTCAAACGTGTCAGCCCACAAGCTTCCCACAATAAGTTGGGTGAATTTTGGCCCATTCCTCCTGACAGAGCTGGTGTAACTGAGTCCAGTTTGTAGGCCTCCTTGCTCGCACACGCTTTTCAGTTCTGCCCGCAAATTTTCCATAGGATTGAGGTCAGGGATTTGTGATGGCCACTCCAATACCTTGACTTTGTTGTCCTTAAACCATTTTGCCAGAACTTTGGAAGTCTGCTTGGGGTCATTGTCCATTTGGAAGACCCATTTGCGACCAAGCTTTAACTTCCTGACTGATGTCTTGAGATGTTGCTTCAATATATCCACATAATTTTCCTTCCTCATGATGCCATCTATTTTGTGAAGCGCACCAGTCCCTCCTGCAGCAAAGCACCCCCACAGCATGATGCTGCCACCCCCGTGCTTCACGGTTGGGATGGTGTTCTTCGGCTTGCAAGTCCCCCTTTTTCCTCCAAACATAACATAACAATGGTCATTATGGCCAAACAGTTCTATTTTTGTTTCATCAGACCAGAGGACATTTCTCCCAAAAGTATGATCTTTTCCCCATGTGCAGTTGCAAACCATAGTCTGGCTTTTTTATGGTTTTGGAGCAGTGGCTTCTTCCTTGCTAAGCGGCCTTTCAGGTTACGTCGACATAGGACTCGTTTTACTGTGGATATAGATACTTTTGTACCTGTTTCCTCCAGCATCTTCACAACGTCCTTTGCTGTTGTTCTGGGATTTATTTGCACTTTTCGCACCAAAGTACGTTCATCTCTAGGAAACAGAACGCGTCTCCTTCCTGAGCGGTATGACGGCTGCATGGTGGTTATACTTGCGTGCTATTGTTTGTACAGATGAACGTGGTACCTTCAGGCGTTTGGAGATTTCTCCCAAGGATGAACCAGACTTGTGGAGGTCTACAATTTATTTCTGAGGTCTTGGCTGATTTCTTTTGATTTTCCTATAATGTCAAGCAAAGAGGCACTGAGTTTGAAGGTAGGCCTTGAAATAAATCCACAGGTACACCTCCAATTGACTCAAATGATATCAATTAGTCTATCAGAAGCTTCTAAAGCCATGACATCATTTTCTGGAATTTTCCAAGCTGTTTAAAGGCACAGTCAACTTAGTGTATGTAAAGTTCTGACCCACTAGGCTTGTGCTCCAGTGAATTATAAGTGAAATCATCTGTCTGTAAACAATTGTTGGAAAAATTACTTTTGTCATGCACAAAGTAGATGTCCTAACCGACTTGCCAGAACCATAGTTTGTTAACAAGAAATGTGTGGAGTGGTTGAAAAACGGGTTTTAATGACTCCAACCGAAGTGTATGTAAACTTCCGACTTCAACTGTATATATGTACACACACACGCAGAGAGAGACAGGGAGACAGGATGTGGGTGTACGCTCACATACAGCACCGAAACACATCCTTCCCTCTTGCTGAAGTGTATGGAAACATACATGAAGACAGAGACACACACAGTTACATTGGTTCATTCCACTCTTGGCCCACCTCACGTCTTCCTGGTAGAGGACATACTGTATACTGATTATGATAGCCATTGAGCCTGTGTAATGGTGTCTGTCTGTAAGGAAAAATGAGAGCCATTGAGCCTGTATAATGGTGTCTGTCTGAGGAATAATGATAGAAATTGAGCCTGTATGTCACGCCCTGGCTCTGGGACTCTGTTATATTGAGCCAGGGTGTGTTGTTTCTATGTGTTTTGTGTTCTAGGTTTATTATCTAGCTCTTGTGTTTCTGTGTTGGCCGGGGTGGTTCTCAATCAGAGGCAACGAGTATCAGCTGTTGCTTGTTGTCTCTGATTGGGAACCATACTTAGGCAGCCTGTTTGCCACAGTGTTTTGTGGGATCTTGTTCCGAGTATGGTTAGTGTCTGTTACCAAGGACGTCACGTATCGTTTTGTTGTTTTGTTTCGTGTGGTGAATCAAATTAAAAGTATGTTCACTCATCACGCTGCGCATTGGTCCACTTCTTCCAACGATCGTGACAGAAGATCCCACCATAACTGGACCAAGCAGCGTGTCCAGGAGCCAACGCCAGAGGTGAATCTAGCGGATATCCACCTCGACTGGGTCAAGCAGCGTGTCCAGGAGCCAACGCCAGAGAGGACTCTAATGGATATCAACCTCGACTGGGTCAAGCCGCGTGAGGAGGAGAGAGGTTGGACTTGGGAGCAGAGGCTGGAGAGTCTGGCGAGAGCCATGGAGGCCATATCCATGGGGGAGAGACAAATCCCAAAAAAAATTAGGGGGGGGCTCACACCGTGGACGACGGAGCTGCTGGAGGCAGATAAGGGGCGAGTTAGTGGACGAGGAGAGAAGGCCACCGGGTTACGGGAGCCATTGGCGAGTAGAGGGAAGGAAAATGTAGAGTCACGGTGAGAGGTACTGAGGTGTGTTGCCAGTCCGGTCCGGCCCGTTCCTGATCCCCGGGTAAGGCCAGTGGTGTGTGTTCCCAGTGCCGTCCGGCCTGTTCCTGTCCCTCGCACCAAGCCAATGGTGCGCGTCGCCAGCCCGGCAAGGCCTGTTCCTGCTCCCTGCACCAAGCCAATGGTGCGCGTCGCCAGCCCGGCCCGGCCTGTTCCTGCTCCCCGCACCAAGCCAATGGTTCGCGTCGCCAGCCCGGCCCGGCCCGGCCTGTTCCTGCTCCCCGCACCAAGCCTGTAGTGCGCTTCGTCAGCCCGGTTCGGCCCGTCCCTGCTCCCCGCACCAAGCCTGTGGTGTGCGTCGTCAGCCCGGTCCGGCCCGTTCCTGCTCCCCGCACGAATCCTGTGGTGCGCGTCGTCAGCCCGGTCTGGCTCGTTCCTGCTCCCCGCACCAAGCCTGTGGTGCGCGTCGTCAGTCCAGTCCGGCTCGTTCCTGCTCCCCGCACCAAGCCTGTGGTGCGCGTCGTCAGTCCGGCACACCCCGTGCCTGGGTCACCGGTGCCTGGTCAGGTACCGGTCAGCTGCTCCACATTGGAGCCTAAGCATTCCGCTCCACCGATGTCCAGTCCAGCTCCAGCCAGCGGGGCCAGACCGGACCAGGGGCGCTACGGAGGGTGGTGGTCAAGCCCGGAACCGCCTCCGAGGAGGAATGCCCACCCGGCCCTCCCCTGTTCGGTTTACGTTTGGCGCGGTCGCAGTCCGCGCCTTTGGGGGAGTACTGTCACGCCCTGGCTCTGGGACTCTGTTATGTTGAGCCAGGGTGTGTTGTTTCTATGTTTTTTGTGTTCTAGGTTTATTATCTAGCTCTTGTGTTTCTGTTTTGGCCGGGGTGGTTCTCAATCAGAGGCAACGAGTATCAGCTGTTGCTTGTTGTCTCTGATTGGGAACCATACTTAGGCAGCCTGTTTGCCACAGTGTTTTGTGGGATCTTGTTCCGAGTATGGTTAGTGTCTGTTACCAAGGACGTCACGTATCGTTTTGTTGTTTTGTTCGTGTGGTACTCTAATAAAAAAAGTATGTTCACTTATCACGCTGCGCATTGGTCCACTTCCTCCAACGATCGTGACACTGTATAATGGTGTCTGTCTGAGGAATAATGATAGCCATTGAGCCTGTATAATGGTGTCTGTCTGAGGAATAATGATAGCCATTGAGCCTGTATAATGGTGTCTGTCTGAGGAATAATGATAGCCATTGAGCCTGTATAATGGTGTCTGTCTGAGGAATAATGATAGCCATTGAGCCTGTATAATGGTGTCTGAGGAATAATGATAGCCATTGAGCCTGTATAATGGTGTCTGAGGAATAATGATAGCCATTGAGCCTGTATAATGGTGTCTGAGGAATAATGATAGCCATTGAGCCTGTATAATGGTGTCTGTCTGCTAAATGACTCAATTCCAGACCGCCGTGTTTATTGTAATATGGTAAATGCCAACTGTTGTAGCAGAGCTGGGTATACTAGTGTTGATGTTCCTCCAGGTATCATGGAGGTGTTGAAGGGCAAGCAGGAAGTTGATCTACCAGCTGATGTAGAGACGATGTCCATCTACGTCCTGCCTGCTTTCCCCAACGTAGACGCTGCCCAGGATGCATTCAAGGTACTGTTAGTGTTGGTACTGTTAGGTGGGTGGGGGGTACTGTTAGTGTTGGTACTGTTAGGTGGGTGGGGGGTACTGTTAGTGTTGGTACTGTTAGGTACTGGGTGGGTGGGCCTCCACCAGCGCCAGAAACTCTAACCCACCCCTACCCCCATCCACAAGTGGAGCATTCATCATCATCGTCTTCGATGAACAGCCAAGATAAGATGTGCGTGTGTGTGCATTGCTCCCTTTATGTTAGTCTTGTCTGTATGAGCAGGTGTTTGTGTGAAGCATGTGCACGGTTGCATTTCTAGGTGTTTGTTGTGTTGCCATGTTTTCATATGAATTTTGTGTAGTTGTCGTAGGAGATGGGCTGCTCCTTGGAGTCTGAGGGTTTCTTGTCCTCTGAGGTGCGCTCTGAGGCTAGCAGTGGGAACCAGGCAGGACTGTTGGTTACGAGTGAGTATCTACCTGTATGTCAGCTCTGTCTTAATGGCCTCCTCTGGTCATTCAACATGTCAAAACACATCTATTACAAGGTCTGTTATTTACCTAACTCACCTACCTAGCGTAATTCTCTTGGCCCAGGTTTGGGTTGTTGAGGGAGCACAGATGCACCGGGAGTTGACTTTCTTCATCAGCATCTGGCCTCTGTTTTGCCTAGAGCCTAATTGCCCCATCAGAGCGCTGTCGCTTGCCCGCTCTTCTCTCTCGCTCACCGCTCCTCACACACTCCATGCTCATCAGACCTTTTAAGTGATTCATGTGTGAATATGGTTGAGGTGAAGAGTGATGAGGGGGACAAGGTGGAGGCGTGTTTAATAATGGATGCTCGTTCGCTCATCACGTTTTAGCCCCTCTACCCTTTTGTCCTCTAACTGAATCTGTCACACACCTTCTTTCTGCTTTTGTCCATCTGGTTGCTTCTCTGTATATTTCTCTTATGGGTCTTTAACCATGTCGACCAGGACCGTGCACTATTAGCTACGAAGGCTTTGGGAAACCATTCCCTATTAATTTAGGCCTGACTTCAAACCAACTTAGCGTACTCCTCTGACCGTCTCTGTTTCTCTCTCCCTCTCCAGTGTCTGCTCCCTCCTTCCATGCCCTGGACCTGAGTACCTTCAGAGGAAGTCTCATCCAGGGCTTCAGAAGGTGAGCTCTCTTACGGGGTAACAGTTTTTCAGTGCTCTGGTTCTCTTTACAGTGTGTATGTCCAGACGTTTGCCTTGTCTGACATGTTTCTGAATAGACTTATGAAAGCCCTTGGCAACATGTGGTTTATGACGTATGTGCATAACTACATACAGTGGGGAGAACAAGTATTTGATACACTGCCGATTTTGCAGGTTTTCCTACTTACAAAGCATGTAGAGGTCTGTAATCTTTATCATAGGTACACTTCAACTGTGAGAGACGGAATCTAAAACAAAAATCCAGAAAATCACACTGTATGATTTTTAAGTAATTAATTTGCATTTTATTGCATGACATAAGTATTTGATACATCAGAAAAGCAGAACTTAATATTTGGTACAGAAACCTTTGTTTGCAATTACAGAGATCATACGTTTCCTGTAGGTCTTGAACAGGTTTGCACACACTGCAGCAGGGATTTTGGCCCACTCCTCCATACAGACCTTCTACAGATCCTTCAGGTTTTGGGGCTGTCGCTGGGCAATACGGACTTTCAGCTCCCTCCAAAGATTTTCTATTGGGTTCAGGTCTGGAGACTGGCTAGGCCACTCCAGGACCTTGAGATGCTTCTTACGGAGCCACTCCTTAGTTGCCCTGGCTGTGTGTTTCGGGTCGTTGTCATGCTGGAAGACCCAGCCACGACCCATCTTCAATGCTCTTACTGAGGGAAGGAGGTTGTTGAACAAGATCTCGCGATACATGGCCCCATCCATCCTCCCCTCAATACAGTGCCGTCGTCCTGTCCCCTTTGCAGAAAAGCATCCCCAAAGAATGATGTTTCCACCTCCATGCTTCACGGTTGGGATGGTGTTCTTGGGGTTGTACTCATCCTTCTTCTTCCTCCAAACACGGCGAGTGGAGTTTAGACCAAAAAGCTCTATTTTTGTCTCATCAGACCACATGACCTTCTCCCATTCCTCCTCTGGATCATCCAGATGGTCATTGGCAAACTTCAGACGGGCCTGGACATGCGCTGGCTTGAGCAGGGGGACCTTGCGTGCGCTGCAGGATTTTAATCCATGATGGCGTAGTGTGTTACTAATGGTTTTCTTTGAGACTGTGGTCCCAGCTCTCTTCAGGTCATTGACCAGGTCCTGCCGTGTAGTTCTGGGCTGATCCCTCACCTTCCTCATGATCATTGATGCCCCACGAGGTGAGATCTTGCGTGGGGCCCCAGACCGAGGGTGATTGACCGTCATCTTGAACTTCTTCCATTTTCTAATAATTGCGCAAACAGTTGTTGCCTTCTCACCAAGCTGCTTGCCTATTGTCCTGTAGCCCATCCCAGCCTTGTGCAGGTCTACAATTTTATCCCTGATGTCCTTACACAGCTCTCTGGTCTTAGCCATTGTGGAGAGGTTGGAGTGTGTTTGATTGAGTGTGTGGAGAGGTGTCTTTTATACAGGTAACGAGTTCAAACAGGTGCAGTTAATACAGGTAATGAGTGGAGAACAGGAGGGCTTCTTAAAGAAAAACTAACAGGTCTGTGAGAGCCGGAATTCTTACTGGTTGGTAGGTGATCAAATACTTATGTCATGCAATAAAATGCAAATTTTTACTTAAAAATCATACAATGGGATTTTCTGGATTTTTGTTGTAGATTCCGTCTCTCACAGTTGAAGTGTACCTATGAAAAAAGTACAGACCTCTACATGCTTTGTAAGTAGGAAAACCTGAAAAATCGGCAGTGTATCAAATACTTGTTCTCCCCACTGTATGTTACATGTGCCTAGCATCGGCCCCCGTCAGTCTGTAAGTGGGTTAGAAACTGTAGCGTTGTTCTCCCTGCAGGGGGCCACCCAGTTCCCTGCCCTGGCTGCCTCATGCATATGGGCACAGTCAGTCAGTGGTCCTGACCTGCAGCCCTCGCCCAGGAGCTCCCTGGGAGATATGTTAATGAGTCCACAGGAGCCCCGCCCTGCCCCTACGTCTGTAGGCTGGCTGCAGGCAGGAGAGAAATTATGTAAATATTTACACTTTACACCCACTCCTCTCTCTTTTACATTTTTATTCTCCCCTCCCCCACTCCCTCATCCCTCTGGACCCCCTAGGAAGCCCAGAGATCCTGGCATACCGACTAGTATTTGAGCTTCTGTCTTGTCATGCAGGCACGTATGTACACTACCAGTCAAAAGTTTGGACACATCTACTCATTCAAGGGTTTTTCTTTATTTTTTACTATTTCTCACATTGTAGAATAATAGTGAAGAGATCAAAACTATGAAATAACACATATGGAATCATGTAGTAACCCAAAAAGTGTTAAACAAATCAAAATATATTTGAGATTTGAGATTCTTCAAATAGCCGTCCTTTGCCTTGATGACAGCTTTGCACCCTCTTGGCATTCTCTCAACCAAATTCATGAGGTAGTCACCTGGAATGCATTTTAATTAACAGGTGTACCTTAAGTTATTTTGTGGAATTTCTTTCCTTCTTAATGCATTTGAGCCAATCCATTGTGTTGTGACAAGGTAGTGGGGTATACAGAAGATAGCCCTATTTGGTAAAAGACCAAGTCCATATTATGGCAAGAACAGCTCAAATAAGCAAAGAGAAATGACAGTCCATCATTACATTAAGACATTAAGGTTTTGTGATGTCACGAGAGGCTGTGTCCTGGAGGGACGTTACATCCCCCTGAGGTGGCTGCAAACCCAGACAGCTATGGCTCCATCTGCTGGTATGGTCGGGAACTCCAACCCTCTGTGGCCAATCTTCCCACGCAGCTGAAACCAATCAGGGGCTGATAGGCTGGAGTTGTTTTGGAAGGGAAGAGACACGGTCTGGAGGGTGGGCTCGGGGAAGAAGAGAATTGTGTTATAATTTCGTTAGTTGCCGAAGACCTTTAATAAAAATCCTTGTTTTGGTTGAACCTGGACTCCTTGCACTACTTGGGCAACCCCGCTGGAAGCGGTAGCCTCTCGTGGCATCACAGATGGTGGAGAATACGGGCACGCTCAAGCGTTAATAGTGCATGTCAGAGGAGGATACCGAAGGTTTGATCACCCAGTTTTCCAAGTTGGCCGGAGGCTCCCCGCCGACTGAAATGGAGGACATATTGAAAGCCCTTGTTGCTGGCCAGCAAGCCCAGATGCAAGCAAACGTGGCTCTCTTGGAGGAGCAAAAGAAAGCCAACCTTCTGAAGGCAGAGGAATTGCAGTTGCAGAGACAGAGGGTGGTCCAAAATACCCGCCCAATAAAGGCAAGTGACTTTATATCTAAGATGGGAGCTACCGATGACATTGAGGCATACCTGCATGCATTTGAGGCCACGGCCACTAGGGAAGCCTGGCCCAAGCAACAGTGGGTTGGTCTGTTAGCCCCCCTTCCTAACCGGGGAAGCGCTGAATGCTGTCCGGGACCTGGGCCCTGACCAGGTTACTGACTATGATGCCCTGAAGTCTGAGATCCTCAGCAGATATGGACTCACAAAATTTGGTATGGCCCAGCGCTTTCACAGTTGGACCTTCCAACCAGACCAACCTCCTCGGGCGCAGATGCATGAACTTGTCCGAATCGCAAGGAAATGGCTGGATCCGCAGAGGAATACAGCAGCGGCGGTGGTGGAGGCCGTTGTGGTGGATCGTTACCTCACGCGCCCTGCCTTATGAGGCAAAACGGTTCATCAGTCAACAGGCCTTGACCACGGCTGATCTGACCGTGGAAGCTGTGGAAAAGTACCAGGCCACAGCGGAGATGCTGAATGCTTCCCGAAAAGACCCCAGGAGTGCGGCCCCACCACAAATGGGAAGGACCCGTCCAAAGGACCCCAAGGTCTCGAACCCAGCCACGTCAGGACTTATCCCGGCTCCAGGGGGAGCCAGAAACCAGGCGGGTCCAAGAAGGGTACACCAGGAGGGGGAAACTCGACAGTGTTACCGGTGTGGGGAGATGGGACATATCTCCTGGCAGTGTGGGAAACCAGCCGATGAACCTATGCCCACTGCGGAGTCCTCCAGCTCAGCACCCACACACCGGGTTGCCTCGCTCTTGGGAGTCGTAGATGGCGGCCCAGATCGACCCCCACCTGCCCGGTAACTGTGAATCACCATGATGTGGAGGCCTTACTGGATTCTGGTAGCCGGGCCACCCTGGTGCGTAAGGATTTGGTGGGCCCAACGTGTCTGACCCCGGGGAAAGTCCTCCCAGTTTCCTGTGTCCATGGGGACACCAGAGAATACCCCATTACTGAACTTACAATGACCAGCACACGGGGAATCATACACACGACGGCGGGGTGGTTGATTCCCTCCCCGTCCCTGTCCTAATTGGACGAGACTGCCCAGCCTTTTACCCACTCTGGAGAGAGTCTCAGGAGAGGATAACCCGAGTACCTCGGAAACGGAGAGGCAAGACTCATCCTGGGAAGGCTCCGGTGCAATCCTCCGAGTTACTCACTCCCGCCCGGGCTCTGATAGGGATGGCAGGTGCCCAGACCGACACCGAGACTGGTCCGGATACGGGAGAAGAGAACGCAGCCCAGGAAAGTGCTCCGTTCTCCAGTGAAGAAGACGTCCCAGGCACCCAAGAGCTTCCCCCTCTCACAGGCCAGTATGGTACGGCTCAATTACAAGATCCTACTCTTGCAAATGCCTTAAGAAATGTGCAGGTATTAGAAGGTGTAGTGTTAGGTGATAAGACAACCCTACTTACCCCCCATTTCGCAGTAAACCGGGGGTTAGTATATCAGATAGTCAAGAAAAATGAGGAAGTGCATGAACAGCTCCTCGTGCCACAGCCCTATCGGGCCACAGTACTCAACCTAGCCCACACACACCCGCTAGGGGCCCACTTGGGGGTAGAGAAGACTAAGGAAAGAATCATGCAACGTTTCTTTTGGCCAGGAGTACACAAAGAGATAGAGAACTACTGCCGTAGTTGCCCTGAGTGTCAGCAGGTTGCGCCAAAGCCCACATATAGAAACCCGCTCATTCCCTTGCCCATTATCGAAACTCCTTTTGAGAGGATTGGATTAGACATAGTCGGGCCCTTACCGAAAAGTGCCAGGGGACATCAATACATTCTGGTCATTCTGGACTATGCGTCCCGGTACCCGGAGGCCATTCCGCTGAGGAAGGCTACATCCAGACAAATCGCCAAGGAGCTGTTCCGTCTCTCAACTAGTCTGGGAATCCCAAAAGAGATATTGACGGACCAAGGGACTCCATTCATGTCCAGGGTGATGAAAGAACTCTGTGCTTTACTGAAAATCAAACAGCTGAGAACCTCGGTCTACCACCCCCAGACAGATGGCCTAGTCGAACGTTTTAACAAAACACTAAAATCCATGCTGCGGAAAGCGGTAGGGGAAGATGGGCGCAACTGGGATCAGCTGTTACCATACATATTGTTTGCGGTGAGAGAGGTACCTCAGTCTTCTACTGGTTTTTCACCCTTTGAGCTCTTGCTTTCCTACAGACCCAGAGGACTGCTCGACATCGCCAAGGAGGCCTGGGAGGAGCAGCCAGGCCAACAGCGGACACTGATCGACCATGTAGGGGCTATGAGGGAGAGAATGAAGGCCATCTATCCCATGATGCGGGAACACATGGAGGCCAGTCAGCGGCAACAGCAAGCCTCCTACAACAGATCTGCTCAGCCCAGGAGTTTAAGCCGGGGGACAGAGTGCTGGTCCTGGTGCCAACCGTTGAGTGCAAATTCCTGGCAACCTGGCAAGGACCATATGAGGTCATTGAACGCATGGGAGAAGTAAACTACAAGGTGAGGCAACCAGATAAGAGGAAAACTGAGCAGATTTATCATGTTAACCTTTTAAAGAAGTGGCACGCCAGAGAGGCGCTGTTTAGCTCTCTACCCCCACAGAGACCCAGGAACCGGCGCGAGAAGAGGTTCAGCTGGGTCCAAATCTGTCCCCACATCAACGACAGATGGCCCTGGAACTCGTGGAGCAGAACCAGGATGTCTTCTCCTCCCTTCCCCGGTCACACAGAGGTGGTCCAACATGAGATCCGCACCATGCCTGGCCGAACGGTAAACCAGCGCCCGTACCGCGTGCCAGAGGCTCGTAAAGTGGTTATACAGAAGGAGGTAAGGAAGATGCGGGAGTTGGGAGTAATCGAAGAGTCCCACAGTGCCTGGGCAAGTCCCATAGTACTAGTTCCCAAGCCAGACGGTTCAGTACGATTTTGTAATGACTATCGAAAGTTGAATGAAGTGTCTGAATTTGATGCATACCCAATGCCTCGTGTCGATGATTTAATAGACTCCTTGGGGCATGCTCGTTTCATAACCACTCTTGATCTCACAAAAGGCTACTGGCAGGTGCCCTTGACCCCGGCGTCTAAGGAGAAGACAGCCTTTGCCACCCCGGGGGGCTCTACCAGTATACCCGACTTCCGTTTGGTCTCCACGGGGCACCTGCCACGTTCCAACGCCTGATGGATCGAGTCCTTGCGCCCCACAAGAGGTACGCAGCGGCTTATTTGGATGATGTGGTTATACAAAGTCAGGATTGGGCCAGCCACCTACCCCGGGTACAAGCGGTGCTGGATTCGCTCAGGGAAGCAGGGCTCACGGCAAACCCGAAGAAGTGCAAGGTGGCCTTCAGTGAGACAAACTACCTGGGGTACACCATTGGGCGGGGGTTGGTCAAACCACAGGAAGCCAAACTCCGGGCCATACAGGACTGGCCGCAGCCCATCAACAAGAAGCAAGTAAGGTCATTTTTGGGCCTCGCTGGCTACTATAGACGCTTTATTGCAGATTTTGCTACCATAGCGGCACCATTGACGGAGCTGACGACCAAACGCCACTCACGAATGGTGAAGTGGAACCCTGCGGCGGAGGCGGCTTTCCGCAACCTGAAGCGAGCACTCTGCTCCAGTCCGATCCTGGTGGCACCAGACTTCAAGAAGGAATTCATGGTCCAAGCGGATGCTTCGGAGGTGGGTCTGGGTGCTGTCCTCACCCAGGCACATGACGGGGAAGAACATCCCATTCTCTACCTAAGCAGGAAGTTACTTCCAAGAGAGAAGAACTATTCAACGGTGGAGAAGGAATGTCTGGCTGTAGTCTGGGCCCTGGAGTCCCCTTCGGTTCTATCTCCTGGGCCGACGCTTCATGGTGGTATCTGATCACGCCCCTCTGCAGTGGATGGCCAAGAACAAGGAATCAAACAGTAGAGTAACCAGATGGTTTTTGAGCTTGCAACCGTTTAACTTTTCGGTTGTCCACAGGGCTGGCAAGCACCACGGAAATGCGGACGCCCTCTCCCGGCGTGATGCCTTCTTCACTGCCTTTACCCCGACGAGGACGTCGGTCCCGAGGAGGGGATGTGTGATGTCACGAGAGGCTGTGTCCTGGAGGGACGTTACATCCCCCTGAGGTGGCTGCAAACCCAGACAGCTATGGCTCCATCTGCTGGTATGGTCGGGAACTCCAACCCTCTGTGGCCAATCTTCCCACGCAGCTGAAACCAATCAGGGGCTGATAGGCTGGAGTTGTTTTGGAAGGGAAGAGACACGGTCTGGAGGGTGGGCTCGGGGAAGAAGAGAATTGTGTTATAATTTCGTTAGTTGCCGAAGACCTTTAATAAAAATCCTTGTTTTGGTTGAACCTGGACTCCTTGCACTACTTGGGCAACCCCGCTGGAAGCGGTAGCCTCTCGTGGCATCACAGTTTCTTCAAGTGCAGTTGCAAAAACCATCAAGCGCTATGATGAAACTGGCTCTCATGAGGACCGCCACAGGATTGGAAAACCCAGAGTTACCTCTGCTGCAGATGCAGGGGCGGTGTGTTCAATAGGGCGATATGGGCGACGCACTGCCAAACGGGAAAAGGAAGGGATTTTTTTTCTAATCAATTATATCACGGCAACAGTAGTTATCAGTGTTGTAATCTAGACGTGTCTGGTCTGATCTGCCACTAAATGTCCAATCAGGCTAAAGTCGTGCTTCAAATGGCCACCCCCCCTTTTTGGGCGATTTCAGTCAGGTTGAAAATCGCCCAGAAGTCTGTCATAGACTCCCATGTAAAATCTATTTTTTTCAAATTTCAGAGCTTTCAATACAATCTCTATGGGTGTCTGAGGGCTTGCACTTACGCGCTTTCGTCATACGTAACGTAACCATGAACGTAACTAAGAAAAGACCGGGTAGCAGCCTCAATCAATTCACTACTACTGTAAAAATGGCTAGCCTTCAGTGCAACTCGATTGTGTCTTTGAAAGAAGTTCCTTTTTGTCGGCGAACAAATCAAGATAAATTGGCAACGAAACAATTAGGACCTCCCAGACCAAATTTAATAATTCAACAGGTTTCTACTAAAGGCGGAAAGTCCTACACCCGAGGATTTTCCAAAAATTGGTACTAACGAAAAAGAACATTGCCACTCAACTGGATGAGGGATACAGGCTAGCTGTCCGCCACCACAACGATGAGGTTAGTGTTGATAATCACAAGTTTACTGGAGAACTGAGACCAAGTAGAGACTTTGGACAGGGTGGATATGGTATAATAAAGGCAGTTTATTCAGAGGTAAAGATATCTGGAATCGCGTGCACGGACCCGTTCGTCAAACTCTTAGGGAGCTATACATTAAGCCCCATTACTTACCATATCAGATAAGAGAAATTGCTGCAGCTACATATATTTTACATCCTGGCCCTACATAGTTCACTATTTGCATCACTTACCAAAATATTACATGTGGTCATATATGCTTGGAAAGTGGAGATGCCATAGAACGTCAAAAAAGTAAACATTGCTGGAGACACATTGCCGTTTTGGAGAAGACATCGCGTTTGCTAGCGAAGAGATTTGTTGTGGCAAATGAACTTGGGCTGGGAATTGCCAGGAACCTCACGATAAGATATATGCATTGCGAGTCTCATGATTCTATACGTATTGCGATTCGATACTGTGATTTTATTGCGCACCATATGTCTGTTGCAGAGGGATCAGAAAGCCATGAGAACGAGTTTTGATCAGTCATGGAAATAAAAGTGCTGAAAACAAATTGGCTCCCAATGTGAAAAGATTGAGAACAAGCTATGAAGGAACAATAATGGTGTTTTGGTGCAGGTACAGCCAACTAGCGCTAAAATATTGCGATATTGTCAATACAGTATATCGTAAAGTATCACTATGTAACTCGATTTCTTTCACCCCAATCCCTCAAATTAACGGTAAATAACTGAATTGTTTGCCCCACATTTAGCTAAGATGATTAGCTAGCCAGCTAAAATGTTTTATTTAGTTAGCAGTCGCATCTACAATAGTTTACTGTCAATAACATGTCTCCAAAAATGACGTGGTGTCTCCAATTGTGTTGACATTTGACAATTGCGATGCGCATCCATGAGTATCCACTTTCTGTAGCTCAGCTGGTAGAGCACGGCGCTTGTAACTCCAAGGTAGTGGGTTCGATCCCCGGGACCACCCATACACAAAAATGTATGCACGCATGACTGTAAGTCGCTTTGGATAAAAGCGTCTGCTAAATGGCATATTATTATTATTATTATTATTATTATTATCTGAAGAGAGCCGAAACATTGTGTGCAGACATTTTATGCAATAAATGAAGTAGGTTGAATCTAGTAGTTCTGATCTTCTGATTGGTCCTGATGAGTTGGGCGAGGTCCCCTCCAGGCTACTGTCACTGTTGCATTGGCTCTGAGTCGGGTTCTCTGTCTTCAAATGTTCAGCCTAAGAGAGGGGATTTTTGTGTGTGTGTGTGTGTGTGTTTAACAGTGATGATGTGTGTGTGTGTGTGTGTGTGTGTGTGTGTGTGTGTGTGTGTGTTTAACAGTGATGATGTGTGTGTGTGTGTGTTTGTGTGTGTGTGTGTGTGTGTCCTCAGAGCAAGAACTCGTGAGTTGGAAGAACTGAGAGGCCTATGGCGTGGGTGTTGTCCTTGGCTGACAAGATAGGACCCTTTTGTCCATTGTTATTGGATAGGAACAGAACTTATAACCAGCTCCTGACCTAAATAGATCTTAGCACAACATTTTACTCAACATATCATATTCCATATTCACTATAACAAATATATTTACTACGACATTAGCAAGAACCGCCACATCCTCAGCCGGCTAATCCAGTGTGTGAAGTTTTGCGGAGTGTTTGAGTTAGCTTTGCAGGCAAAGATGAAACTGAGGGCTCCACCAACCCTGGTAAGCCAACACTTTTGAGATCAGTCAATAAATGCTTCTGGTATTGACTTATATGCTGCCCCTGTCTTCATGTTGTTGCTGGACATATCTTTTTTAAAATGTGTGTAGGTCACCTAAATCATCAGAAAAATTGCCCCCCCTGAGAATTTTTTCAGGAGCCGCCACTGTGCAGATGATAAGTTTATTAGAGTTACCAGCCTCAGAAATTGCAGCCCAAATAAATGCTTCACTGATCTCCGCATGTGTAGTTCCCACCGTAAAGCATGGAGGAGGTGTTATGGTGTGGGGGTGCTTTGCTGGTGACAGTGTCCGTGATTTATTTAGAATTCAAGGCACACTTAACCAGCATGGCTACCACAGCATTCTGCAGCGACACGCCATCCCATCTGGTTTAGGCTTAGTGGGTCTATCATTTGTTTTTCAACAGGACAATGACCAAACACACCTCCAGGCTGTGTAAGGGCTATTTTACCAAGAAGGAGAGTGATGGAGTGCTGCATCAGTTGACCTGGCCTCCACAATCTCCTGACCTCAACCCAGTTGAGATGGTTTGGGATGAGTCGGACAGCAGAGTGAAGGAAAAGCAGCCAACAAGTGCTCAGTATATGTGGGAACTCCTTCAAGACTGTTGGAAAAGCATTCCAGGTGAAGCTGGTTGAGAGAATGCCAAGAGTGTGCAAAGCTGTCATCAAGGCAAAGGGTGGCTATTTGAAGAATCTCAAATATAAAATATAGAAAACACTTTTTTGGTTACTACATGATTCCATATGTGTTATTTCATAGTTTTGATGTCTTCACTATTATTCTACAATGTAAAAAATAGTAAAAATATTGAAAAACCCTTGAATGAGTAGGTGTGTCCAAACTTTTGACTGGTACTGTACGTTAGTTTTGAAAGATAGTTGAAGGGAAATTGAGGGATAGGTTTTTGGGCTGAATTCAGTCAGACATCATCTCCATCTCAGGAGAAAGGTTGAGCTTATTGACGTTTGTATGTCATGTGGATGATTTAGGCTCTGGACGATGTTCATGGTAGCATGGCTCCTTCACTTTTTCCACATTTTGTTACGTTACAGCCTTATTCTAAAATGGATTGAATAAATAAAAAACTCATCAATCTACACACAATACCCCATAATGACAAAGTGGAAACAGTTTTTTAGAAATTTACCTTATTTACATAAGTATTCAGTCACTTTGCTATGAGACTCTAAATTGAGCTCAGGAGCATTGTGTTTCCATTGATCATCCTTGAGATGTTTCTACAACTTGATTTGAGTCCACCTGTGGTAAATTCAATTGATTGGACATGATTTGGAAAGGCACACACCTGTCAATATAATGCCCCACAGTTGACAGTGCATGTCAGAGCAAAAACCAAGCCATGAGGTCGAAGGAATTGTCTGTAGAGCTCCGAGACAGGATTGTGTCGAGGCACAGATCTGGGGAAGGGTAGCAAAAAATATCTGCAGCATTGAAGGTCCCCAAGAACACAGTGGCCTCCATCATTCTTAAATGGAAGAAGTTTGGAACCACCAAGACTCTCCCTAGAGCTGGCCGCCCGGCTAACCCTAAACCTAACCCGATGGTCACTCTGACAGAGCTCCAGAGTTCCTATGTGGAGATGGGAGAAGCTTCCAGAAGGACAACCATCTCTGCAGCACTCCACCACTCAGGCCTTTATGGTAGAGTGGCCAGACGGACGCCACTCCTCAGTAAAAGGCACGACAGCCCGCATGGAGTTTGCCAAGAGGTACCTAAAGGGCTCAGACCATGAGAAACAAGATTCTCTGGTCTGATGAAACCAAGATTGAACTCTTTGGCCTGAATGCCAAGCGTCATGTCTGGAGGAAACCTGGCACCATCCCTGCGGTGGAGCATGGTGGTGGCAGCATCATGCTGTGGGGATATTTTTCAGCGGCAGGGACTGGGAGACTAGTCAGGATCGAGGGAAAGATGAATGGAGCAAAGTACAGAGAGATCCTTGATAAAGAACTGCTCCAGAGCGCTCAGGACCTCAGACTGGGACGAAGGTTCACCTTCCAACAGGACAACGACCCGAGGCACACAGCCAAGACAATGCAGGAG
>NC_059192.1:19814369-19889369 GCF_020615455.1 Coregonus clupeaformis | reverse complement strand
AAGCCCTGACCTCAATCCTATAGAAAATGTGTGGGCAGAACTGAAAAAGCGTGTGCAGCAAGGAGGCCTACAAACCTGACCCAGTTACACCAGCTTTGTCAGGATGAATGGGCCAAAATTCACCCAACTTATTGTGGGAAGCTTGTGGAAGGCTACCCGAAACATTTGACCAAAGTTAAACAATTTAAAGGCAATGCTACCAAATACTAATTGAGTGGATGTAAACTTCTGACCCACTGGATGAAAGAAATAAAAGCTTAAATAAATTACTCTACTATTATTCTGACATTTCACATTCTTAAAATAAAGTGGTGATCTTAACTGACCTAAGACAGGGAATTTTTACTAGGATTAAATGTCAGGAATTGTGAAAAACTGAGTTTAAATGTATTTGGCTAAGGTGTATGTAAACTTCCGACTTCAACTGTAGATTGTAACTGTCACGATCGTCGGGAACAGAGGAGGACCAAGGCGCAGCGTTGCAGGCAAACATACTCTTTAATTAGAGACACGATCAAAACAACAAACGATGCGTGACAGTTCACGGTCTAACATAAACAGACTTGAAACAAGATCCCACAAACACAAATGGGAAACAGACAGTTTAAATATGGCTCCCAATCAGAGACAACCAACGACAGCTGACACTCGTTGCCTCTGATTGGGAGCCACTCAGGCCAACATAGAAATACACATACTAGATACACAAATGAAATGCACACCCTGGCTCAACATACAAGTGTCCCCAGAGCCAGGGCGTGACAGTACCCCCCCCTAAAGGCGCGGACTCCGACCGCGCCCACCAAACACCACAGGGGAGGGACCGGGTGGGCACCGGGTGGGCCACCGGGTGGGCCTGATCCCCGCTCCCTCTCCAACCCCCCAAAGTACCCCTGGTCCGGTCTGGCCCTGCTGGCCAGAGCTGGACTGCACACTGGTGGAGCGGATTGCTCTAGCTCCGGCGTGAAGCATCTGACCGGTGCCGGACCAGCCACCGGTGGAACAGGCACGGGCCGTGCCGGACTGACGACGCACACCACTGGCTTGGTGTGGGGAGCAGGAGCGGGCCGCGCCGGGCTGACGAAACGCACCACTGACTTGGTGCGGGGAGCAGGAGCGGGCCGGACCGGGCTGACGAGCGCACCACTGACTTGGTGCGGGAGCAGGAACGGGCCGTGCCGGCTGACTGGCGCACCACTGACTTGGTGCGGGGAGCAGGAACGGGCCGAGCTGGGCTGACGGGCGCACTACTGACTTGGTGCGGGGAGCAGGAACGGGCCGCGCCGGGCTGACGCAAACGCACCACTGACTTGCGCGGGAGCAGGAGCGGCCGGACCGGGCTGACGAGCGTACTACTGACTTGGTGCGGGGAGCAGGAACGGGCCGTGCCGGGCTGACGAAGCACACCACTGACTTGGTGCGAGTGGCAGGAACAGGCCGGACCGTACTGGGAACACACACCACTGGCCCTACGTGGGGATCAGGAACAGGCCGGACCGGACTGGCAACACACGCCAGTACCTCTCGCCGTGCCTCTACATCCTCCTTCCCCCTGGTGACCAGTGACTCCCGTAACCTGGCGGCCTCCTGCTGCCCCGTCGTCCACGGCGTTAGCCCCCCCCTAAAAAATTTATGGGCTTCACTCCTACCCGTGGCCAAGGCCTCCATCCCTCTTGCCAGACTCGCACTCATCTCCTCCCAAGTCCATCCTCTCTCCTCGTCACGCTGCTTGATCCAGTCGAGGTGGGATCTTCTGTCACGATCGTCTACCAGAGATGACCAAGGCGCAGCGTTGCAGGCAAACATACTCTTTAATTAGAGACACGATCAAAACAACAAACGATGCGTGACAGTTCACGGTCTAACATAAACAGACTTGAAACAAGATCCCACAAACACAAATGGGAAACAGACAGTTTAAATATGGCTCCCAATCAGAGACAACCAATGACAGCTGACACTCGTTGCCTCTGATTGGGAGCCACTCAGGCCAACATAGAAATACACATACTAGATACACAAATGAAATGCACACCCTGGCTCAACATACAAGTGTCCCCAGAGCCAGGGCGTGACAGTAACTTCCATCAATGTAATTGTCTACATCACTTCCAATCCCCCATATGTTTTTTTCTCTCGCATATATATATATACAGTGGGGAAAAAAAGTATTTAGTCAGCCACCAATTGTGCAAGTTCTCCCACTTAAAAAGATGAGAGAGGCCTGTAATTTTCATCATAGGTACACGTCAACTATGACAGACAAATTGAGATTTATTTTTCCAGAAAATCACATTGTAGGATTTTTAATGAATTTATTTGCAAATTATGGTGGAAAATAAGTATTTGGTCACCTACAAACAAGCAAGATTTCTGGCTCTCACACACCTGTAACAACTTCTTTAAGAGGCTCCTCTGTCCTCCAATCGTTATCTGTATTAATGGCACCTGTTTGAACTTGTTATCAGTATAAAAGACACCTGTCCACAACCTCAAACAGTCACACTCCAAACTTCACTATGGCCAAGACCAAAGAGCTGTCAAAGGACACCAGAAACAAAATTGTAGACCTGCACCAGACTGGGAAGACTGAATCTGCAATAGGTAAGCAGCTTGGTTTGAATAAATCAACTGGACAAACCCAGGACAAAGAATGCTGAGTTGCATCCAAAGAACACCATACCTACTGTGAAGCATGGGGGTGGAAACATCATGCTTTGGGGCTGTTTTTCTGCAAAGGGACCAGGACGACTGATCCGTGTAAAGGAAAGAATGAATGGGGCCATGTATCGTGAGATTTTGAGTGAAAACCTCCTTACATCAGCAAGGGCATTGAAGATGAAACGTGGCTGGGTTTTTCAGCATGACAATGATCCCAAACACACCGCCCGGGCAATGAAGGAGTGGCTTCGTAAGAAGCATTTCATGGTCCTGGAGTGGCCTAGCCAGTCTCCAGATCTCAACCTCCCATAGAAAATCTTTGGAGGGAGTTGAAAGTCTGTGTTGCCCAGCGACAGCCCCAAAACATCACTGCTCTAGAGGAGATCTGCATGGAGGAATGGGCCAAAATACCAGCAACAGTGTGTGAAAACCTTGTGAAGACATACAGAAAACGTTTGACCTGTGTCATTGCCAACAAAGGGTATATAACAAAGTATTGAGAAACTTTTGTTATTGACTAAATACTTATTTTCCACCATAATTTGCAAATAATTTCATAAAAAATACTACAATGTGATTTTCTGAAAAAGAAAAATCTCATTTTGTCTGTCATAGTTGACGTGTACCTATGATGAAAATTACAGGCCTCTCTCATCTTTTTAAGTGGGAGAACTTGCACAATTGGTGCCCCGCACATTGACTCTGCACCGGTACCCCCCTGTATATATAGCCTCCCTACTGTTATTTTATTTGACTTCTGCTCTTTTTTTCTCAACACTTTTTTTGTTGTTGTTTTATTTTTACTTTTTTCGTAAAAAATAAATGCACTGTTGGTTAAGGGCTGTAAGTAAGCATTTCACTGTAATGTCTGCACCTGTTGTATTCGGCTCCTGTGACCAATAAAATTTGATTTGATTTGACTAAGTACTTTTTTTCCCCCACTGTATATATGGTGATCTCTCTCTCTCTCTCTCTCTCTCTCTCTCTCTCTCTCTCTCTCTATATATATATATATATATATATATATATATATATATATATAGTGAGGGGAAAAAAGTATTTGATCCCCTGCTGATTTTGTACGTTTGCCCACTGACAAAGAAATGATCAGTCTATATTAATGGTAGGTTTATTTGAACAGTGAGAGACAGATTAACAAAAAAAAATCCTGAAAAACGCATGTCAAAAATGTTATAAATTGATTTGCATTTTAATGAGGGAAATAAGTATTTGACCCCTTCTCAATCAGAAAGATTTCTGGCTCCCAGGTGTCTTTTATACATGTAACAAGCTGAGATTAGGAGCACACTCTTAAAGGGAGTGCTCCTAATCTCAGTTTGTTACCTGTATAAAAGACACATGTCCACAGAAGCAATCAATCAATCAGATTACAAACTCTCCATCATGGCCAAGACCAAAGAGCTCTCCAAGGATGTCAGGGACAAGATTGTAGACCTACACAAGGCTGGAATGGGCTACAAGACCATTGCCAAGCAGCTTGGTGAGAAGGTGACAACAGTTGGTGCAATTATTTGCAAATGGAAGAAACACAAAAGAACTGTCAATCTCCCTCGGCCTGAGGCTCCATGCAAGATCTCACCTCGTGGAGTTGCAATGATCATGAGAACGGTGAGGAATCAGCCCAGAACTACACGGGAGGATCTTGTAAATGATCTCAAGGCAGCTGGGACCATAGTCACCAAGAAAACAATTGGTAACACACTACGCCGTGAAGGACTGAAATCCTGCAGCGCCCAGAAGGTCCCCCTGCTCAAGAAAGCACATATACAGGGCCGTCTGAAGTTTGCCAATGAACATCTGAATGATTCAGAGGAGAACTGGGTGAAAGTGTTGTGGTCAGATGAGACCAAAAATGGAGCTCTTTGGCATCAACTCAACTCGCGGTGTTTGGAGGAGGAGGAATGCTGCCTATGACCCCAAGAACACCATCCCTACCGTCAAACATGGAGGTGGAAACATTATGCTTTGGGGGTGTTTTTCTGCTAAAGGGACAGGACAACTTCACCGCATCTAAGGGACAATGGACGGGGCCATGTACCGTCAAATCTTGGGTGAGAACCTCCTTCCCTCAGCCAGGGCATTGAAAATGGGTTGTGGTTGGGTATTCCAGCATGACAATGATCCAAAACACACGGCCAAGGCAACAAAGGAGTGGCTCAAGAAGAAGCACATTAAGGTCCTGGAGTGGCCTAGCCAGTCTCCAGACCTTAATCCCATAGAAACTCTGTGGAGGGAGCTGAAGGTTCGAGTTGCCAAACGTCAGGCTCGAAACCTTAATGACTTGGAGAAGATCTGCAAAGAGGAGTCTGACAAAATCCCTCCTGAGATTTGTGCAAACCTGGTGGCCAACTACAAGAAACGTCTGACCTCTGTGATTGCCAACAAGGGTTTTGCCACCAAGTACTAAGTCATGTTTTGCAGAGGGGTCAAATACTTATTTCCCTCATTAAAATGCAAATCAATTTATAACATTTTTGACATGCGTTTTTCTGGATTGTTATTCTGTCTCTCACTGTTCAAATAAACCTACCATTAAAATTATAGACTGATCATGTGTTTGTCAGTGGGCAAACGTACAAAATCAGCAGGGGATCAAATACTTTTTTCCCTCACATTTTATGGACACAGTCAATTTTACAATAATTATATTTTGTTTGTTTGTTTTTACTCCTGAACTTCCTCAACCTCTCCGATCATTTTCATGATGTCCATCCGGTTGGATTTTATATGCCATATCTTTCTAACTGTGCTCTTTCACAAAAGCTCTTAACCTATAAACGATATACTTATTATGGACACAGTATGCTTTACATTAGTTATCTTTTTGTTATTAGTTGTTGTTAGTTGATATTAGTCCCATCCTTCAACTCTATTCAACACCACCCATCTATCTCTTAACACCATCCATATTGGATTTGTATTTGCCATACATTTTTCAACTGTAAATGATGTTTTACAAAAGATCTGAACTTTTCAATTCTCATTGTTTCTACAGATTGTAAATTGAAAATCATTTTTTTTGCTAAAAGTATTATTATATTATTGATCGATTGACTATGACTTTTCAGATCACCCAGTAGTGCTATCTGTAAGGTTAGCTCCAGGTAACAAAAACAAGCTACAAATGAACAATACCAAAACAAATGATGTAATGATTCTGTCTCTTCGCAGCAAAATCTGCAGAGCTGGGAAGATTGTATCCCCCAAATAAATAACATTCTATTGGTAGCAAGAATTTTACATAAAAATTGAAATTGAAAAATTCTAAGTTTTGAATCCGGCGTCATATTGCGTATCAGTTCATTAACACAATGCCATGGAATCGGTACGTCAAAAATCTCTTCCGAACTATTTTGCAATTTATATGGGATGGCTGTCAATCCTTTGGTCCTTAAATGAAACTGGTATACTTTTTTATTTATTAAAATTTTCTTTAACCAATTATGTTCTTTAAGGGTTTTTAATCAATTGATATATTTGAGTTTAACCATATGTTTTCTGTCATTTCTGGAGGATTCAATTGAAACTGCAACCAACTTTCTATGGCTTGTTTTAGAAATAGTGATATTTGGGAGATGATTTCCTTTTCAAATAACTGAAAGTGAGAGGTTGTAATCTGAATAAAGTGAAAAAGGCCATTCTTGAACATTGGGTGAGACAATCTTACTAATTTGCTAGAGAACCAGTTCGGATTTAAGTATACATTTTGTGTGACTGAAGCTTTTAGTGATAGGTCTAATGTTAAAAAAATTAATCATTTCTGTCCTCCAAATTCATATTCATTATATAAATAGGACCGTTTAATTTTGTCTTGCTTGCCGTTTAAAAAAAAAAGAATATTTCTTTCTCATATAATTTTAAAAACTGTTTGCTAGGCATAGGCTAGACCATAAGAAAATAGGTAAACAGGGATAATACTAAAGAGTTAATCAGGGTGATTTTTCCACAAATTGACAGGTATTTACCTTTCCATGGTGAGATCATTTATTTCATTTGGGATATGTATTCTGAGTATATCCACATCACCATCAGACCATTTTATTGGTAAACTACATGGTAATGTAAACATTTTATTTTTTAGTGATCCAATACGTAATTTATCATAATTTGGTTGTAAGCCAGAGAGGTTAGAAAATGTATCTAGATCCTCTATGAGGCTGTGGAGGGATTCAAGTTGTGGATTTAAAAGAAAACATGAATCATCAGCGTACAATGACAGCTTTGTTTTTAAGCCCTGGATTTCTAATCCCTTGATATTATTGTTGGATCTGATTTTAATAGCTAACATTTTGATGGCCATAATAAATAGATATGCCGATAGTGGACAACCTTGTTTTACTCCTCTTGACAGTTTAAAACGTATTTACTATTTTACCCCTAGGGTTACTACAGTCGTGGTCAAACGTTTTGAGAATGACACAAGTATTGGTCTCCACAAAGTTTGCTGCTTCAGTGTTCTTAGATCTTTATGTCAGTAGTTACTATGGTACACAGAAGTATAATTACAAGTATTCCATAAGTGTCAAAGGCTTTTATTGACAATGACATTCAGTTTATGCAAAGAGTCAATATTTGCAGTGATGACCCTTCTTTTTCAAGACCTCTGCAATCCACCCTGGCATGCTGTCAATTAACTTCTGGGCCACATCCTGATTGATGGCAGCCCATTCTTGCATAATCAATGCTTGGAGTTTGTCAGAAGTTGTGGGTTTTTGTTTGTCCACCCGCCTCTTGAGGATCGACCACAAGTTCTCAATGGGATTAAGGTCTGGGGAGTTTCCTGCCCATGGACCCAAAATGTCGATGTTTTGTTCCCCGAGCCACTTAGTTATCACTTTTGCCTTATGGCAAGGTGCTCCATCGTGCTGGAAAAGTCATTGGTCATCACCAAACTGTTCTTGGATGGTTGGGAGAAGTTGCTCTCAGATGATGTGTTGGTACCATTCTTTATTCATGGCTGTGTTCTTAGGCAAAATTGTGAGTGAGCCCACTCCCTTGGCTGAGAAGCAACGCCACACATGAATGGTCTCAGGATGCTTTACTGTTGGCATGACATAGGACTGATGGTAGCGCTCACCTTATCTTCTCCGGACAAGGTGTTTTCCGGATGGCCCAAACAATCGGAAAGGGGATTCATCAGAGAAAATGACTCTACCCCAGTCCTCAGCAGTCCAATCCATGTACCTTTTGCAGAATACCAGTCTGTCCCTGATGTTTTTCCTTGAGGGAAGTGGCTTCTTTGCTGCCCTTCTTGACACCAGGCCATCCTCCAAAAGTATTCTCCTCACTGTGTGTGCAGATGCACTCACACCTGATTGTTGCCATTCCTGAGCAAGCTCTGCACTGGTGGTGCCCCGATCCCGCAGCTGAATCAACTGTAGGAAAGGGTCCTGGCGCATGCTGGACTTTCTTGGGCGCCCTGACGCCTTCTTCACAACAATTGAACCTCTCTCCTTGAAGTTCTTGATGATCCGATAAATGGTTGATTTAGGTGCAATCTTACTAACAGCAATATCCTTGCCTGTGAAGCCCTTTTTGTGCAAAGCAATGATGACGGCACGTGTTTCCTTGCAGGTAACCATGGTTGACAGAGGAAGAACAATGATTTCAAGCACCACCCTCCTTTTAAAGCTTCCAGTCTGTTATTCTGACTCAATCAGCATGACAGAGTACTCTCCAGCCTTGTCCTCATCAACACTATCACCTGTGTTAACGAGACAATCATTGATATGATGGCAGCTGGTCCTTTTGTGGCAGGGCTGAAATGCAGTGGAAATGTTTTTTGGGGATTAAGTTCATTTTCATGGCAAAGAGGGACTTTGCAATTAATTGCAACTCATCTGATCACTCTTCATGACATTCTGGAGTATATGCAAATTGCCATCATCAACCCTGAGGCAAATCAAATAAAATCAAATAAAATCAAATTTTATTGGTCACATGCGCCGAATACAACAGGTGCAGACATTACAGTGAAATGGTTACTTACAGCCCTTAACCAACAGTGCATTTATTTTTAACAAAAAAAGTAAAAATAAAACCACAACAAAAAAAGTGTTGAGAAAAATAAATAAAGAGCAGAAGTAAAATAAAGTGACAGTAGGGAGGCTATATATACAGGGGGGTACCGTTGCAGAGTCAATGTGCGGGGGCACCGGCTAGTTGACGTAGTTGAGGTAATATGTACATGTGGGTAGAGTTAAAGTGACATGCATAAATAATAGTAGCAGCAGCGTAAAAAGGATGGCGTGGGGGGGCAGTACAAATAGTCCGGGTAGCCATGATTAGCTGTTCAGGAGTCTTATGGCTTGGGGGTAGAAGCTGTTGAGAAGTCTTTTGGACCTAGACTTGGCACTCCGGTACCGCTTGCCGTGCGGTAGCAGAGAGAACAGTCTATGACTAGGGTGGCTGGAGTCTTTGACAATTTTGAGGGCCTTCCTCTGACACCGCCTGGTATAGAGGTCCTGAATGGCAGGGAGCTTTGCCCCAGTGATGTACTGGGCCGTACGCACTACCCTCTGTAGTGCCTTGCGGCCGGAGGCCAAGCAGCTGCCATACCGCAGCAAACTTTGTGGAGACCAATACTTGTGTCATTCTCAAAACTTTTGACCACGACTGTATACATGATTTTAACCCAATTCATAAGAGATTCTCCAAAATTGAAATGCTCCAGGCATTTATATATAAACCCCAGTTTTACTTTATCAAATGCCTTTTCAAAGTCTGCTATGAATAGCAGGCCTGCTTTCCCAGATTTTTCATAGTGTTCTATTGTTTCCAGTACTTGCCTTATATTATCTCCAATGTATCATCCATGTAAAAGACCTGTCTGATTAGAATGAATAATATCCGACAATACCTTTTTAATTTTATGCGCTATACATTTTTGCTAGAATTTTTGCATCACAACACTGAAGTGTAAGGGGCCTCCAATTTTTTTCATGGACTGGATCTTTATATTTTCCACTTGTATCCTGTTTCAGTAATAATGAAATCAGACCTTCTTCTTGAGTGTCTGATAATCTACCATTTACATAGGAGTGGTTAAAACATGCTAATAACGGTCCTCTGAGTATATCAAAAAAGGTTTGGTATACCTCAACTGGTATGCCATCCAACCCTGGAGTTCTCCCGGACTTCTTTAATTGCATCCAGAAGTTCCTCCTCTGTAATTTCACCTTCACATGAGTCTTTCTGTATGGCTGTTAATTTGCCATTATCAATAGAAGAAGAAAAAAACTATACAATTAGCTTCAGTTAGAGGAGATGGAGGTGACTGAAACAAAAACATATGCTTAAAGTACTTTGTTTCTTCCTTCAAAATATCACTTGGTGAATCATGGGGGACTCCGTCATTTGTAACCAGTTTCAGTAAATTCTTTTTGGTAGCATTTCTATGTTGAAGATTAAAAAAGAATTTGGTGCATTTTTCCCCATATTCCATCCAGTTTGCTTTATTTTTATAATATATTACACTTGATCTTTCTTGAATAAGTTTCTCAATTTCTTTAGGTTTTTCCTCTAATTTATTCTGAATCTCTATGTTACAGTTTTTATTGCTATCTATCTGTTCTGTTAGACCTTCTATTTCCTTTGTTAGTATGGACTCTTTTGACCTAAATTGCTTTTGTTTTTGAGTTGAGTACTGAATTGCATGGCCTCTAAAGGCACATTTAAACATTTACATTTACATTTACGTCATTTAGCAGACGCTCTTATCCAGAGCGACTTACAAATAGGTGCATTCACCTTATAGCCAGTGGGATAACCACTTTACAATGTTTTTTTTGTTGGGGGGGTTGGAGTAAAGGGGGGGTAGAAGGATTACTTTATCCTATCCCAGGTATTCCTTAAAGAGGTGGGGTTTCAAATGTCTCCGGAAGGTGGTGAGTGACACCGCGGTCCTGGCGTCGTGAGGAGCTTGTTCCACCATTGGGGTGCCAGAGCGCGAACAGTTTTGACTGGGCTGAGCGGGAACTATGCTTCCGCAGAGGTAGGGAGCCAGCAGGCCAGAGGTGGATGAACGCAGTGCCCTCGTTTGGGTGTAGGGACTGATCAGAGCCTGAAGGTACGGAGGTGCCGTTCCCCTCACAGCTCCGTAGGCAAGCACCATGGACTTGTAGCAGATGCGAGCTTCAACTGGAAGGCAGTGGAGTGTGCGGAGGAGCGGCGTGACGTGAGAGAACTTGGGAAGGTTGAACACCAGACGGGCTGCGTCATTCTGGATGAAGTTGTAGGGGTTTAATGGCACAGGCAGGGAGCCCAGCCAACAGCGAGTTGCAGTAATCCAGACGGGAGATGACAAGTGCCTGGATTAGGATCTGTGCCGCTTCCTGTGTAAGGCAGGGTCGTACTCTCCGAATGTTGTAGAGCATGAACCTACAGGATCGGGTCACCGCCTTGATGTTAGCGGAGAACGACAAGGTGTTGTCCAGGGTCACGCCAAGGCTCTTCGCACTCTTGGACGAGAACACAACGGAGTTGTCAACCGTGATGGCGAGATCATGGAACGGGCAGTCCTTCCCCGGGAGGAAGAGCAGCTCTGTCTTGCCGAGGTTCAGCTTGAGGTGGTGATCCGTCATCCATACTGATATGTCTGCCAGACATGCAGAGATGCGATTCGCCACCTGGTTATCAGAAGGGGGAAAGGAGAAGATTAGTTGTGTGTCGTCAGTGTAGCAATGATAGGAGAGGCCATGTGAGGATATGACAGAGCCAAGTGACTTGGTGTATAGCGAGAATAGGAGAGGGCCTAGAACTGAGCCCTGGGGGACACCAGTGGTGAGAGCACGTGGTGCGGAGACAGCTTCTCGCCACACCACTTGGTAGGAGCGACCGGTCAGGTAGGACGCAATCCAAGAGTGAGCCGCGAGAGAGAGAATGTGGCAAATATCTTCCTAGGGTTAGAGGCGGATGCTTGGAATTTAGAGTGGTAGAAAGTGGCCTTAGCAGCAGAAACAGATGAAGAAAATGTAGAGAGGAGGGAGTGAAAATAATGCCAGGTCAGCAGGGAGTCTAGTTTTCTTCCATTTCCGCTCAGCTGCCCAGAGCTCTGTTCTGTGAGCTCGCAATGAGTAATCAAGCCACGGAGCTTGAGGGGAGGACCGAGCCGGCCGGGAGGATAGGGGACATAGAGAGTCAAAGGATGCAGAAAGGGAGGAGAGGAGGGTTGAGGAGGCAGAATCAGGAGTTTGGAGGGAGAAGGATTGAGCAGAGGGAAGAGATGATAGGATGGAAGAGGAGAGAGTAGCGGGAGAGAGAGAGCGAAGGTTGCGACGGCGCATTACCATCTGTGTAGGGGCAGAGTGAGTAGTGTTGGAGGAGAGGGAGAGAGAAAAGGATACAAAGTAGTGGTCGGAGACTTGGAGGGGAGTTTCAGTGAGATTAGTAGAAGAACAGCATCTAGTAAAGATGAGGTCAAGCGTATTGCCTGCCTTGTGAGTAGGGGGGGACGGTGAGAGGGTGAGGTCAAAAGAGGAGAGGAGTGGAAAGAAGGAGGCAGAGAGAAATGAGTCAAATGTAGACGTAGGGAGGTTGAAATCCCCCAGAACTGTGAGCGGTGAGCCATCCTCAGGAGAGGAACTTATCAAGGCGTCAAGCTCATTGATGAACTCTCCAAGGGAACCTGGAGGGCGATAGGGATTTGCTGTACCTATGTTATGTCGGAAAAAATCAGTTATAAATTCCTCTGTCCTAGTTAAAAACAAGTTATCATCCAATAGGCTTTGATTAAATTTCCAATATCCTCGCCCACGTGGAAATTCAGTAAGAGTAATATATGCCAATTATATTGTATACATTTTTGCTAATTTATTTAAAAAATAAAAAACTGAAATATCACATGTACGTAAGTATTCAGACCCTTTACTCAGTACTTTGTTGAAGCACCTTTGGCAGCGATTACAGCCTCGAGTCTTCTTGGGTAAACGCTACAAGCTTGGCACATCTGTATTTGGGGAGTTTCTCCCATTCTTCTCTGAAGATCCTCTCAAGTTCTGTCAGGTTGGATGGGGAGCGTTGTTGCACAGCTATTTTCAGGTCTCTCCAGAGATGTTAGATTGGGTTCAAGTCCGGGCTCTGGCTGGACCCCTCAAGGACATTCAGAGACTTGTCCTGAAGCCACTCCTGCAATGTCTTGGCAGTTTGCTTTGGGTAGTTGTCCTGTTGGAATGTGAACCTTCACCCCAGTCTGAGGTCCTGAGCGCTCTGGAGCAGATTTCCATGAAGGATCTCTCTGTACTTTGCTCCGTTCATCTTTGCCTCGATCCTGACTAGCCTCTCAGTCTCTGCCGCTGAAAAACATCCCCACAGCATGATGCTGCCACCACCATGCTTCACCATAGGGATGGTGCCAGGTTTACTCCAGAAGTGACGCTTGGCATTCAAGCCAAAGAGTTCAATCTTGCTTTCATCAGACCAGAGAATCTTGTGTCTCATGGTCTGAGAGGAATGGTGCCTCTTGGCAAACTCTGGCTTCCGTCTGGCCACTCTACCATAAAGGCCTGATTGGTGGAGTGCTGCAGAGATGGTTGTCCTTCTGGAAGCTTCTCCCCTCCTCAACTGAACTCTAGAGCTCTGTCAGTGTGACCATCAGGTTCTTGGTCACCTCCCTGACCAAGGCCCTTCTCCTCCGATTGCTCAGTTTGGCCGGGCGGCCAGCTCTAGGAAGAGTCTTGGTGGTTCCAAACTTCTTCCATTTAAGAATGATGGAGGCCACTGTGTTCTTGGGGACCTTCAATGCTGCAGAAATGCTTTGGTACCCTTCCCCAGATCTGTGCCTCGAACAACAATCCTGTCTCAGAGCTCTACGGACAATTCCTTCGACCTCATGGCTTGGTTTTTGCTCTGACGTTAACTGTCAACTGTGGAACCTTATATTGACAGGTGTGTGCCTTTCCAAATCATGTCCAATCAATTGAATTTACCAGAGGTGGACTCCAATCAAGTTGTAGAAACATCTCAAGGATAATCAATGGAAACAGGATGCACCTGAGCTCATAGCAAAGGGTCTGAATACTTATGTAAACAAGGTGTTTCTGTTTAAAATTTTTAATACATTTGCAAAAAATTATAAAAACCTGTTTTTGTTTTGTTATTATGGGGTATTGTGTGTAGATTGCTCAGGAATTGTATTTATTTAATCAATTTTAGAATAAGGCTGTAACGTAACAAAATGTGGAAAAAGTCAAGGGGTCTGAGTACTTTCCAAAGGCAATGTAGGTGATAGTCGTTGGGTTTCGGAGATATAGGTGATAGTCGTTGGGTTTCGGAGATATAGGTGATAGTCGTTGGGTTTCGGAGATATAGTTGATAGTCGTTGGGTTTCGGAGATATAGGTGATAGTCGTTGGGTTTCGGAGATATAGGTGATAGTTGTTGGGGAAGTGTGTGTGTAACATCTGTCTGTCTTCCGGTCTGGGTCTGGATGGCACTGGAGAAGAGGCTGGCTGAGCTGAAGGCTGACAGTAAACCAGTAGGAGCTACCCTGAAACAACACATCCTCACTCCGTATTCTGGGGAGGTACAGTCTCAGCACACATGCCCTCTCTATTTTGGGTGATGTTTGTTAAGCGTAAAACCTGGTTGTTCCAGAGTGATAATCTGCTGCTTGACTCCCTGTCATGGTAAGAGCCAATTAAATAATAGTTTTTAATGTCCTAATGGGCTCTGCAGCTGTGAACCAATCAGTTCAGCCTTATGATTAAATGTGTGAGATGAAGGTTGATTTAAAGACGTCTTCTCCTCTGTCCGACAGCAACTGGACAGGGCTCTGGATCTGAAGAGCCAACACAAGGCAGACATGGTTGCCGGGGGCTACGCCACCCTCATCCACCTCTGCTGCCGCCATGACAATGTGGAAGATGCGCTGAACTTGAAGAGAGAGCTGTGAATTAATTGGGACTCACACACACATTCCCCTGTGCTCGGTTCAGCCAAGCATGAAAGGTTAACATGAGCTGGATGAGGGGAGACGTTAATGCAGTGGCCAGGCCTGTAGACTGGGACGCTCTGATCAATCCGGTGCGTACATACCCCCAGTCTCTCCTCTCCTCGCCCCACACCCTGCCTCTGTCACCCCTCAGAAAGAGAAAGGCTGCACTCACGTTAAGCTCTCTGTCTCCCACTCCCCTGCAAAGCTTCTGCCAAGAGGAGGAGGGGGGAGGCATTGAGAAGTTGGGGAGGGTAGAGGAATCTGAATTGTAGGGAGATGCAATTGTGACATATGAACTGCATCGGCCACGTTCGAGATCTCACACACCTATGATCTAAAAATATGTTCTCTTTCTCTCGCTCTCTCTCTCTCTAGCCTTAAGGATTCCTCTGTGTCTCTGGATTCCAGCAGGTATGTGGTTCTGGTCAAGGTCCTCACCAAGCACGGCAGACTGGAAGGTGAGTGGGCAATAGACATTATCAGGGCAACATAGTCGAGGGAAGTTGTTTTCTGTTGAAGATAGGCTTTCAGGGTTCCTTGTTCAGACTGCTGAGAAACTTTGCCTGAAAAGTGACCTTGCCTGAGACCCGAAGACTTGCATTGGTTCCCCGAGCTAATGCCTCGGCTTTAGCTCAGCAGGCTAACACCAGATAAGAGAGAGAGTTTCTTGTCTATTTAACTTGCTTTGGCAAAGTAAACATACTGTATGTTTCCCATGCAAATAAAGCCCATTGAATTGAGAGAGAGGGAGATATATATACTGTATCTCACAAAAGTGAGTACACCCCTCACATTTTTGTAAATATTTGAGTATATCTTTTCACATGACAACACTGAAGAAATGACACTTTGCTACAATGTAAAGTAGTGAGTGTACAGCTTGTATAACAGTGTAAATTGGCTGGCCCCTCAAAATAACACAACACACAGCCATTAATGTCTAAACCGCTGGCAACAAAAGTGAGTACACCCCTAAGTGAAAATGTCCAAATTGGGGCCAAAGTGTCAATATTTTGTGTGGCCACCATCATTTCCCAGCACTGCCTTAACCCTCTTGGGCATGGAGTTCACCAGAACTTCACAGTTGCCACTGGAGTCCTCTTCCACTCCTCCTTGACGACATCACGGAGCTGGTGGATGTTAGAGACCTTGCACTCCTCCACCTTCCGTTTGAGGATGCCCCACATATGCTCAATAGGGTTTAGGTCTGGAGACATGCTTGGCCAGTCCATCAGCTTTACCCCCAGCTTCTTTAGCAAGGAAGTGGTCGTCTTGGAGGTGTGTTTGGGGTCGTTATCATGTTGGAATACTGCCGTGCGGCCCAGTCTCCGAAGGGAGGGGATCATGCTCTGCTTCAGTATGTCACAGTACATGTTGGCATTCATGGTTCCCTCAATAAACTGTAGCTCCCCAGTGCCGGCAGCACTCATGCAGCCCCAGACCATGACATTCCCACCACCATGCTTGACTGTAGGCAAGACACACTTCTCTTTGTACTCCTCACCTGGTTGCCGCCACACACGCTTGACACCATCTGAACCAAATACGTTTATCTTGGTCTCATCAGACCACAGGAAATGGTTCCAGTAATCCATGTCCTTAGTCTGCTTGTCTTCAGCAAACTGTTTGTGGGCTTTCTTGTGCATCATCTTTAGAAGAGGCTTCCTTCTGGGACGACAGACATGCACACCAATTTGATGCAGTGTGCGGCGTATGGTCTGAGCACTAACAGGCTGACCCCCCCACCCCTTCAACCTCTGCAGCAATGCTGGCAGCACTCATACGTCTATTTCCCAAAGACATCCTCTGGATATGACGCTGAGCACGTGCACTCAACTTCTTTGGTCGACCATGGCGAGGCCTGTTCTGAGTGGAACCTGTCCTGTTAAACAGCTGTATGGTCTTCGCCACCGTGCTGCAGCTCAGTTTCAGGGTCTTGGCAATCTTCTTATAGCCCAGGCCATCTTTATGTAGAGCAACAATTCTTTTTTTCAGATCCTCAGAGAGTTCTTTGCCATGAGGTGCCATGTTGAACTTAGAGTGACCAGTATGAGGGAGTATGAGAGCGATGACACCACATTTAACACACATGCTCCCCATTCACACCTGAGACCTTGTAACACTAATGAGTCACATGACACCGGGGAGGGAAAATGGCTAATTGGGTCCAATTTGGACATTTTCACTTTTGTTGCCAGAGGTTAAGACATTAATGGCTGTGTGTTTAGTTATTTTGAGGGGACTGAAAATGTACACTGTTATACAAGCTGTACACTCACTACTTTACATTGTAGCAAAGTGTCATTTCTTCAGTGTTGTCACATGAAAAGATATACTCAAATATTTACAAAAATGTGAGGGGTGTACTCACTTTTGTGAGATACTGTGTATATATATATATATATATATATATATATATATATATATATATATATATATTACTGGACTCGTGCTACTTTAACAAAATTACAGAAATCCTTCCTGATACTATTGGCATATCATGTCTGGGAAAGTGCTTGAACATTTCACACACACAAATTTGCATGTGAATTCAAGCAGAGGCATTGTGAAGGGGGGGGGGTGTTATCTGACCATTAGCCCCAGTGAGTGCGTTGGCGGCTTGTCATCCACATTAGCACACCTCGCTGCCCCGGCCCACCGGGCCACGGTACAGACCGCCAGGCCCGCGCTGACGATCATGACTTGTGGCACGACCACTCACCGGCTCCCCGCTTTTAATGGCTTTGTTGTTTTCCTTCCTTCCTTCCCCTCCACCTTCCCCTCCATCCCCCTGCAATACGTAGAGACTGGCTATAGAGCAGGGACACAGCCCTGGGTGTGCAGGGACCTAGTGGAAGGCAAGGCAGGGAAATTAGAGGGATTAATGGCCTGTGTGATATTTGTTTACCTGGCGGTGTATGGCTGGATGACTCTCAGAACCCTGGCTGGCTGGCTGATATACATACCACTCTGTCTGCCTGGCCGCCTGGCCTCCATTTGGTAATGTTAGTGCCAAGCTTCTGGTCGTGGTGATTAGTGGTGCCGTCAGGAAGGAAGGAGAGAAGGGATGTGTTCTCTGTCTGCCGATGTTCACTCACTCACTCACTCACTCACTCACTCACTCACTCACTCACTCACTCACTCACTCACTCACTCACTCACTCAATCACTCACTCACTTACAGGCAAGCTAACAGGTTCCTTCCCCCAGTACGTCTGCTCTGCTGATGGTCTCTTACTCCCCCTAGCCCCCCACTCTCGTTGACTTGGGTTTGATCCTGAGGGTTCAGACACACCAATACATTACTTAGCATCTCTGAACATAATTTGCGAACAGTGCGCACCAATTTGACATGTAATCGCATGAAAAGTGTTGGCAGTCGGACATCTACAGTGGGTGGCCCCTAAAACACAGTGCCCTGAACAATCTGCAGACAAACGCTAGGTCCACATTTGGTGCGAGCCTTAAGGTCATATTTCCTCTATCCCTGGCCCAGTGAGTTCACGCCAACAGCTACGGAATTCAACTCTAGCCTCCTAGTACAGTCCTCAAGGGCTGCAGTGTGCTGATTTCCCTTCCTCTTGATAATTGGTACTAGATTTATCAATTGATTTAATTGAACCACACAGCTGTTTTTTCATGTTTTCTTTGACAGTTGTCTGCAGGTTTTCATCCAATACCATTCAATGACAATGAGGCCCTAGCCTACAGGCAGCAAACCCAATCATTCTGTGAGACAGCATCCGAGGCTTGCTTTGTCATTAGTCAAGGCTCTGATTCCTCTGCAAAGTGTCATCCTCTAGAAATCTCTATTCAGAGACACAGTGAAGGGGATGTCCACAGGAGGTCACCCCAACCCCAGAATGATATGTGGCCCTGTTCAGATCCATGTCCACCCCATCCCCATCCTGACGCCACGGCTAGAGAACAGAACGAGACTTTGACACAAAACAAAAGCTGCCTCTTTGAAACCCAGTGTGACCCACATGAACCCCCTGTTTTGCCTCCTCCCTGCCTGCCCCTTTCGCCACCTCCCTGACTGCCCCTAGTCCCCCTCCCTGACTGCCCCTTTCACCCCCTCGCTGACTGCCCCTCGTCCCCTCGCTGACTGTCCCTCGTCCCCCTCCCTGACTGCCCATTTCACCACCTCCCTGACCGCCCCTCGTCCCCCTCCCTGACTGCCCATTTAACCCCCTCCCTGACTGCCCCTTGTCCCCCTCCCTGACTGCCCCTTTCACCCCCTCCCTGACTACCCCTATCACCCTCTCGCTGACTGTCCCTCGTCCCCCTCCCTGACTGCAACTTTAACCCCCTCCCTTACTGCCCCTCGTCCCCCTCCCTGACTGCCCCTTGTCCCACTACCTGACTGCCACTTTCACACCCTCCCTGACTGCCCCTCGTCCCCCTCCCTGACTGCCCCTTTCCCCCCTCCCTGACTGCCCCTTGTCCCCCTACCTGACTGTCACGTTCACCCCCTACCTGACTGCCCCTCGTCCCCATCCCTGACTGCCCCTTTCACCCCCTCCCTGACTGCCCCTCGTCCCCCTCCCTGACTGTCACGTTCACCCCATACCTGACTGCCCCTCGTCCCCATCCCTGACTGACCCTTTCACCCCCTCCCTGACTGCCACTTGTTCCCTTCCCTGACTGCCCCTCGTCCAACTACCTGACTGCCCCTTTCACACCCTCCCTGACTGCCACTTTCACCCCCTCTCTGACTGCCCCTCGTCCCCCTACCTGACTGTCCCTTACACCCCCTCCCTGACTGCCCCTCGTCCCCCTCTCTGTCTGCCCCTCGTCCCCCTCCCTGACTTCCCCTTTGACCCCCTCCCTGACTGCCACTTTCACCCCCTCTCTGACTTCCCCTTTCACAACCTCCCTGGCTGCCCCTCGCCCCCCACATTGACTGCCCCTCGTCCCCCTCCCCCTTCCTGACTGCCCCTCGTCCCCCCTCCCTGGCTGCCCCCTCACCCCCTGCCTGACTGCCTTTCATCCCCCTCCCTGACTGCCTTTCGTCCCCCTCCCTGACTGCCCCTCGTCTCCCTTCCTGACTGCCCCTCGTCCCCCTCCCCCTCCCTGACTGCCCCTTTCACCCCCTTCCCTGAGTGTTCCTTTCACCCCCTCTCTGACTGCCCCTCGTCCCCCTCCCTGACTGCCCCTTTCAACCCTTCCCTGACTGCCCGTCATCCCCCTCCCTGACTGCCCCTCGTCCCCCTCCCTGACTGCCCATTTTGGGTATTTTTTCAGTAGACAATACAGAGCCATCTTAGCCTTTGACCCCCTCCCTGACTGCCCCTCGTCCCCCTCCCTGACTGCCCCTCGTCCCACTACCTGACTGCCCCTTTCATACCCTCCCTCCCTGACTGCCCCTCGTCCCCCTCCCTGACTGCTCTCTTCCCCCTCCCTGACTTCCTCTGGTCTCCCTCCCTGAATGCCTCTCGTTCCTCCCCCTGACTGCTCCCTCACTCAATCCCTGACTTTCCCTCGTCCCCCTACCTGACTGCCCCTTTCACCCCCTCCCTGACTGCCCCTCGTCCCCCTCCCTTTCTGCCCCTCGTCCCCCTACCTGACTACCCCTTTCACCTCTTCCCTGAGTGTCCCTTTCACCCCCTCTCTGACTGCCCCTCATCTCTCTCCCTGACTGCCCCTTTCACCCCTTCCCTGACTGCCCGTCACCCCCCTCCCTGACTACCCCTCACCCCCTCTCTGACTGACCCTCGTCCCCTTCCCTGACTGCCCCATTCACCCCCTCCCTGACAACCCCTCGTCCCCCTCCCTGACTGTCCCTCATCCCCCTACCTGACTGCCCCTTTCACACCCTCCCTGACTCCCCCTCGCCCCCCTCACTGACTGCCCCTTGTCCCCACCCTGACTGCCCCTTGTCCCACTACATGACTGCCACTTTCACACCCTCCCTGACTACCCCTCATCCCCCTCCCTGACTGCCCCTTTCACCCCTCCCTGACTTCCCCTCGTCCCCCTCCCTGATTGTCCCTCGTTCCCCTCGCTGACTGCCCCTCGTCCCTGTACCTGACTGCCCCTTTTCACCCCCCTCCTGACTGCCCCTCGTCCCCCCTCCCTGTCTGCCCCTTTCAACCACTTCCTGACTGCCCCTCGTCCCCCACCCTGACTGCCTCTCGTCCCTCTCCCTGACTGCCCCCTCAACCCTCCCTGATTGCCCCTCGCCCCCTCCCTGACTGTCCCTCATCCCCTACCTGACTGCCCCTTTCACACCCTCCCTGACTCCCCCTCGCCCCCCTCACTGACTGCCCCTCGTCCCTACCCTGACTGCCCCTTGTCCCACTACCTGACTGCCACTTTCACACCCTCCCTGACTGCCCCTCATCCCCCTCCCTGACTGCCCCTTTCACCCCTCCCTGACTTCCCCTTGTCCCCCTCCCTGATTGTCCCTCATTCCCCTCGCTGACTGCCCCTCGTCCCTGTACCTGACTGCCCCGTTCACCCCCCTCCCTGACTGCCCCTCGTCCCCCTCCCTGTCTGCCCCTTTCAACCCCTTCCTGACTGCCCGTCCCCCACCCTGACTGCCTCTCGTCCCTCTCCCTGACTGCCCCCTCACCCCCTCCCTGATTGCCCCTCGTCCCCCTACCTTACTGCCCCTCACCCCTCCCTGACATTCCCTCGTTCACCTACCTGACTGCCCCTTTCACCCCCTCCATGAATGTCCCTTTCACCCCCCTATGACTGCCCCTTTGTCCACCTCCCTGACTGCCCCATTCACCCCCTCCCTGACTGCACCTCTTCCCCTTCCCTGACTGTCCCTCATCCCCCTACCTGACTGCCCCTTTCACACCCTCCCTGACTCCCTGACTCCCCTTCGCCCCCCTCCCTGACTGCCCTTCGTCCCCCTACCTGACTGCCCCTCGTCCCCCTACCTGACTGCCCCTTGTCAAACTACCTGACTGCCCCTTTCACACCCTCCCTGACTGCCCCTCGTCCCCTCCCTGACTGCCCCTCGTCTCCATCCCTGACTGCCCCTCATCCCCCTCCCTGACTGCACCCTCACCCCCTCTCTGACTTTCTCTCATTCCCCTACCTACCTCCTGACTGCCCCTTTCACACATTCCTGTCACTCGTCCCACTCCCTGACTGCACTCTTCCCCCTCCCTGACTTCCTCTGGTCCCCCTCCCTGACTGCCTCTCGTCCCTCTCCCTGACTACCCCTTTCATCCCTTCCCTGAGTTTCCCTTTCACCCCCTCTCTGACTGCCCCTCGTCTCACTCCCTGACTGCCCCATTCACACCCTCCCTGACTCCCCCTCGCCCCCCTTGCTGACTGCCACTCATCCCCCTCCCTGACTGCCCTTCGTCCACCTCCCTGACTACCCCTTTCATCCCTTCCCTGAGTGTCCCTTTCACCCCCACTCTGACTGCCCCTCGTCCTCCTCCCTGACTGTCCCTCATCCCCCTACCTGACTGCCCATTTTCACACCCTCCCTGACTCCCCCTTGCCCCCCTCACTGACTGCCCCTCGTCCCCCTCCCTGATGCCCCGTCATCCCCCTCCCTGACTGCCCCTCATCCCCCTACCTGACTGCCCCTTTTACACCTTCCCTGACTGCCCCTCGCCCCCCTTTCTGACTGCCTTTCTTCCCCCTACCTGACTGCCCTTCGTCCCCCTCCCTGACTGCCCCTCGTCCCACTACCTGACTGCCCCTTTCACACCCTCCATGACTGCCCCCTCGTCCCCCTCCCTGACTGACCCTTTCATTCCCTCCTTGACTGCCCTTCGTCCCCCTACCTGACTGCCCCTTTCACCCCCTCCCTGACTGCCCCTCCCCCTCCCTTTCTACCCCTCTTCCCCCTCCCTGAATAACCCTTTCACACCCTCCCTGAATGCCCTAGTCCCCTCCCTGACTGCTCTCTTCCCCCTCCCTGACTTCCTCTGGTCCCCATCCCTGACTGCCTCTCGTCCCCCTCCCTGACTGCCCCCTCACTCCCTCCCTGACTGTCCCTGGTCCCCCTACCTGACTGCCCTTTTCACCCCCTCCCTGACTGCCCCTCATCCCCCTCCCTTTCTACCCCTCGTCCACCTCCCTGACTACCCCTTTCACACCCTCCCTGACTGCCCTTGGCCCCCTCCCTGACTGCTCTCTTCCCCTCCCTGACTTTCTCTGGTGCCCCTCCCTGACTGCCTCTCGTCCCCCTCCCTGACTGCCCCCTCACTCCCTCCCTGACTGACCCTCGTCCCCCTACCTGACTGCCCCTTTCACCCCCTCCCTGAGTGTCCCTTTCACCCCCCTTTGACTGCTCCTTTGTCCACCTCCCTGACTGCCCCATTCACCCGCTCCCTGACTGCCCCTCGTCCCCCTCCCTGACTGTCCCTCATCCCCCTACCTGACTGCCCCTTTCACACCCTCCCAGACTCCCCTTCGCCCCCCTCCTTGACTGCCCTTCGTCCCCCTACCTGACTGCCTCGTCCCCCTCCCTGAATGCCCCTCGTCTCCATCCCTGACTGCCCCTCGTCCCCCTCCCTGACTGCCCCCTCACCCACTCTCTGACTTTCTCTCGTTCCCCTACCTACCTCCTGACTGCCCCTTTCACCCACTCCTGTCACTCGTCCCCCTCACTGACTGCCCCTCGTCCCCTCCCTGATGCCCCGTCATCCCCCTCCCTGACTGCCCCTCATCCCCCTACCTGACTGCCCCTTTTACACCTTCCCTGACTGCCCCTCGCCCCCTTTCTGACTGCCCTTCTTCCCCCTACCTGACTGCCCTTCGTCCCCCTCCCTGACTGCCCCTCGTCCCACTACCTGACTGCCCCTTTCACACCCTCCATGACTGCCCCTCGTCCCCCTCCCTGACTGACCCTTTCATTCCCTCCTTGACTGCACTTCGTCCCCCTACCTGACTGCCCCTTTCACCCCCTCCCTGACTGCCCCTCCCCCCTCCCTTTCTACCCCTCATCCCCCTCCCTGAATACCCCTTTCACACCCTCCCTGAATGCCCTAGTCCCCCTCCCTGACTGCTCTCTTCCCCCTCCCTGACTTCCTCTGGTCCCCATTCCTGACTGCCTCTCGTCCCCATCCCTGACTGCCCCCTCACTCCCTCCCCTGACTGTCCCTGGTCCCCCTACCTGACTGCCCCTTTCACCCCCTCCCTGACTGCCCCTCATCCCCCTCCCTTTCTACCCCTCGTCCCCCTCCCTGACTACCCCTTTTACAACCTCCCTGACTGCCCTTGGCCCCCTCCCTGACTGCTCTCTTCCCCCTACCTGACTGCCCCTTTCACCCCCTCCCTGAGTGTCCCTTTCACCCCCCTTTGACTGCTCCTTTGTCCACCTCCCTGACTGCCCCATTCACCCACTCCCTGACTGCCCCTCATCCCCCTCCCTGACTGACCCTCGTCCCCTTCCCTGACTGCCCCTTTCACCCCTCCCTGACTTCCCCTCGTCCCCCTCCCTGATTGTCCCCCGTTCCCCTCGCTGACTGCCCCTCATCCCTGTACCAGACTGCCCCTTTCACCCCCTCCCTGACTGCCCCTCGTCCCCCTCCCTGTCTGCCCCTTTCAACCCATTCCTGACTGCCCCTTGTCCCCCACCCTGACTGCCCCTCGTCTCACTATCTGACTACCTGTCGTCCCTCTCCCTGACTGCCACCTCACCCCCTCCATGATTGCCCCTTTCACCCCTTCCCTGACTGCCCGTCATCCCCCTCCCTGACTGCCCCTCGTCCCCCTCCCAGACTGCCCATTTTGGGTATTTTTTCAGTAGACCATACAGAGCCATCTTAGCCTTTGACCCCCTCCCTGACTGCCCCTCGTCCCCCTCCCTGACTGCCCCTCGTCCCACTACCTGACTGCCCCTTTCATACCCTCCCTCCCTTACTGCCCTTCGTCCCCCTCCCTGACTGCTCTCTTCCCCCTCCTTGACTTCCTCTGGTCTCCCTCCCTGAATGCCTCTCGTTCCTCCCCCTGACTGCTCCCTCACTCAATCCCTGACTTTCCCTCATCCCCCTACCTGACTGCCCCTTTCACCCCCTCCCTGACTGCCCCTCGTCCCCCTCCCTTTCTGCCCCTCGTCCCCCTACCTGACTACCCCTTTCACCTCTTCCCTGAGTGTCCCTTTCACCCACTCTCTGACTGCCCCTCGTCTCTCTCCCTGACTGCCCCTTTCACCCCCTTCCCTGACTGCCCGTCACCCCCCTCCTGACTACCCTCACCCCCTCTCTGACTGACCCTCGTCCCCTTCCCTGACTGCCCCATTCACCCCCTCCCTGACAACCCCTCGTCCCTCCCCTGACTGTCCCTCATCCCCCTACCTGACTGCCCCTTTCACACCCTCCCTGACTCCCCCTCGCCCCCCTCACTGACTGCCCCTTGTCCCCACCCTGACTGCCCCTTGTCCCACTACCTGACTGCCACTTTCACACCCGCCCTGACTACCCCTCATCCCCCTCCCTGACTGCCCCTTTCACCCCTCCCTGACTTCCCCTCGTCCCCCTCCCTGATTGTCCCTCGTTCCCCTCGCTGACTGCCCCTTGTCCCTGTACCTGACTGCCTCTTTCACCCCCTCCCTGACTGCCCCTCATCCCCCTCCCTGTCTGCCCCTTTCAACCACTTCCTGACTGCCCCTCGTCCCCCACCCTGACTGCCTCTCGTCCCTCTCCCTGACTGCCCCCTCACCCCCTCCCTGATTGCCCCTCGTCCCCCTCCCTGACTGTCCCTCATCCCCCTACCTGACTGCCCCTTTCACACCCTCTCTGACTCCCCTCGCCCCCTCACTGACTGCCCCTCGTCCCTACCCTAACTGGCCCTTGTCCCACTACCTGACTGCCACTTTCACACCCTCCCTGACTGCCCCTCATCCCCCTCCCTGACTGCCCCTTTCACCCCTCCCTGACTTCCCCTCGTCCCCCTCCCTGATTGTCCCTCGTTCCCCTCGCTGACTGCCCCTCGTCCCTGTACCTGACTGCCCCGTTCACCCCCTCCCTGACTGCCCCTCGTCCCCCTCCCTGTCTGCCCCTTTCAACCCCTTCCTGACTGCCCCTCGTCCCCCACCCTGACTGCCTCTCGTCCCTCTTCCTGACTGCCCCCTCACCCCCCTCCCTGATTGCCCCTCGTCCCCCTACCTTACTGCCCCTCACCCCCTCCCTGACATTCCCTCGTTCACCTACCTGACTGCCCCTTTCACCCCCTCCCTGAATGTCCCTTTCACCCCCCTCTGACTGCCCCTTTGTCCACCTCCCTGACTGCCCCATTCACCCCCTCCCTGACTGCACCTCGTCCCCTTCCCTGACTGTCCCTCATCCCCCTTTGTAAGTAGGAAAACCTGCAAAATTGGCAGTGTATCAAATACTTGTTCTCCCCACTGTATATTAGTATCAGAACAAACTCCAGTTAATCTATTAGGAAGAGATGCACTGTGTAGAATGGGCATCCAAATTAAATGCACATCAGAGGGACTAATAATAGTTCAGGAAGGGGTATGTCCACAGATGATGATGGCTACAGACAAAACAACAAATGTATACTGGATAGGGAATATAGAATCACCAATACAAGAGGTATTAAAGAAGTGGGGAAAATGTATCAGGGCTCAAGTTCCAGAAATGAGAGTACCAAAATTAGGCTATCATTGTACACTGCAATATGATCTATATCAAAATAATTTGCTAGAACTATGGTTAAGGAAGGCATGGGGTAAACCGGCTTCCATGAGATCGCAATATTTTGTAATAGGGAAACAAGGGTCAGCAATGGAAGCATAAGATGCTCCAGGAAACAGCAATACCCAATGACACCGAAGGCAGGAATTCAGTAGAAGGACTGATAAAAGCAGGGGTACTGGTTAAAACCCAGAGTGGCTGTAACATGCCACTGCTACCAGTACTAAAGGCAGACAAACAGAAGTGGAGACTGGTTCATGACCTGAGAGCAGTGAATGAGGTAGTTCAAGACTATAAAGCAGAGGTACCCAATCCACACACACTGTTAACAAACATTCCACTAGATGCAAAATGTTTCTCAGTAATAGACTTATGTGGAGCATTTTTTTGTGTTCCTTTTGCATAAGAAAGTAGACACTTGTTTTTGTTTACTTACAAAGGACAGCAATTTATATATACAAGGAATTAGATTGAAACAAACAATTAATAATTTGATGGAGTACAGTGGAATTATCTTCATATTTTGGTTGTAGTTAAAACATTTGGATGGCTTATTAACATGTACTATAGTGAATGTTAACGAAATTTACACTTTTTTTTCCAGGAGAATGGGAGTTTCATTATCTCTCTTTGGAATGTTTCCTGAGTCTGTGAGCTGAGGAGAACTCAGCAATCTTATAATTAGGCCATAAGAGGGAGCTACCAAATTAAATAAGGCCTAGCCATTTGTTTGTTTTTGCCCTACACCAGCACACACAACCCACCTATTATGAATATTTGGTAGTTGTGTAGGGTTTTTATTTTTGGTTTAGTGGATTTTTCATGTTATAAATAATACACTTTATATGGCACATCAAATAGTTTTAATTACACACATGTAAATTGTCCTGATAGAAATGTACTGAAAAAACCCAATGTAAACCTGTTACACAAAATGTTTTAAATGTTGTTAAATAATATCTAAGGTAAAGGGGAAGAAAAGGGAAAGAGACACTCACCTAAATGGGGTTGAATGACCTCTGACCTCTGTTCTGACTTTCTGGTGAGGCCTGATCACCCTCACTAGAAAGCTAGAGACATTGTGTGAGATTTATATGTAGTATGTAATAAATAATAATTAGGAAGAAGTTTATAATTTAGCAATATGCCTATGTATGATTAATACCATGACAAGTACAGAGAAAGACAACTAGCCCTGAATGAGGGAAACCTGTCACTAGTCAATTTTGCTATTCCTTGAATTACCTTATGGGATACAATTAAGTTAAGGTGTTATCAAGTGTTATCATTTTAATTTCATTAGTTATTTTGATTTAACAGACAGTGTTATTTTATATATTTTTTGGGGGGCCTTACCTCTGGCACTAAAGAGTTATCGCATGCAAGCTAACAGAATAATGCATCTAACACCGCATGAAATGCTTACAGGTTGAACCATGCCAGTGCCGGTGCTTAGGGGACCATATGAGGGTCCGCCTCTAGAGCAAATGGAAAGGGAATTAGAAGGGTATATCAGGCAACTAACTGTCATGTATGAAGTTATATACAAACAGGAGAGAAGCAGAGTACTAAAACCAGAGGCTAATCCACCGCGACCAGTGGTCCCGGGGTAGAAGGTCTACGTCAGGGTCTTCAGAAGGAAGTGGAATGAACAGAGACGTGAGGGACCCTACACCTTCATCCAGGCTACACCAACTGCCGTAAGGGTCGAAGGGAGCTCAACCTGGTATCATCTAAACCACTGCACCAGAGTACTGCATGGAACCCGACGACCGAGAGATGACGAAGCTGAGGATGCCGAGACCCTAGTGACGGAAGAAGGTCCCAAGCCAAAGGGACCCAACGCCGGCCCGAAGTAGTGGCCCAGAAGTAGATGGTCATCATAGAGGGAGTCCTGAGCAAAAGGGACCAACGCCGGCCCGGAGTGGAGGCCCAGAAGCAGATGGTCATTATTGGGAGAGCCCTGCTTGGCCCTCACAACAATGAGGACCACTTGACTGCCCTTATGGCAACCTAGAATATCTGTCTGGGGTAGTGGTAGGAGGTGGATGGGCTTGTCATGACTACAAGGACAAGCAACAGCTGAAACACACTGGACTTGGAGATATTCATCTCCCAGACTTATATCCTGTTTCATATTACTTTAGTTCTGATAAATTGTCTAAGTAGTAATTAAGGAAAGTAGTTGAGGCAACATTTAAATTGATGCTGGGGTTTGAATTAGGAGTCCCATTTGGGATACCTGAGGAAAACCTGGAATCCTAAAAAATTAGGTTTGGCCACTCTCATGTTTTCTCTATGTAGTATATGCATGTAACATAGAGTTTCCTGTTACAAGTGTCCATGGACATGTCTCTTAATCCCCTAAACAGGTTCTGCTTAGATTCAGAAAATAGTTGTTAGGGAGGTGTCCAAAAGGGAGAGCAAGCACTACTAGGCCTTGTAAAACATAAGGGATTGTATTATGAATAATAATATTACAAAGGATTTAGTATTTCATGTATTGCTTATACAAACCGCAAGATAACTGCCTTAAAAAAGATATTATGATTAAAACAAAGCTGCATTATTTTATGTGTTAGGATTCTAGTACTCATATTTTAACATATTGAGAAGAAACTCTTATATTGTTTATTTTAAGTAAAAACATTTATATTGTCACTGTTTGAATAAGTAATGTTTTAAAAATATAATCTTAGTACATGAATTGTCATATATAATAATAATAATATGACATTTAGCAGACGCTTTTATCCAAAGCGACTTACAGTCATGCGTGCATACATTTTTTGTGTATGGGTGGTCCCGGGGATCGAACCCACTACCTTGGCGTTACAAGCGCCGTGCTCTACCAGCTGAGCTACATCATAAACATGATGTTGTGTTAGTCACTGTATATCCCAGTATTCATATCTTAGTCACTATATACATTTCAAGTGTCATATATATATATATATATATATATATATATATATATATATATATATATGAAGTGTGGGACCTATTAAGTCCCAAAGGGGGGATGTGTATTTTTTCAGTAGACCATACAGAGCCATGGTACCGAGTGGTACCCAAGGTCAGACCATAGGATAAAAATAGTAAATCTTTCTAGACTATAAAGATTAAAATATAGCTAATTATAAAGACCTGGTCAATCTTTCTAGACTATAAACATTAAAATATAGCTAATTATAAAGACAGAGTGTGGTACAGAATGGTACGGAGGATGAGGCAATAAGACTAAGTGATGTGGAGTGTGGTACCGAGCGATACACAAGTAGGGAGTCTGAGCCAGAGTCAGGAAATGGCTTGTGATTGATTATACTGTTACAGTGGGGGAAAAAAGTATTTAGTCAGCCACCAATTGTGCAAGTTCTCCCACTTAAAAAGATGAGAGAGGCCTGTAATTTTCATCATAGGTACACGTCAACTATGACAGACAAATTGAGGAAAAAAAATTCCAGAAAATCACATTGTAGGATTTTTAATGAATTTATTTGCAAATTATGGTGGAAAATAAATATTTGGTCACCTACAAACAAGCAAGATTTCTGGCTCTCACAGACCTGTAACTTCTTCTTTAAGAGGCTCCTCTGTCCTCCACTCGTTACCTGTATTAATGGCACCTGTTTGAACTTGTTATCAGTATAAAAGACACCTGTCCACAACCTCAAACAGTCACACTCCAAACTCCACTATGGCCAAGACCAAAGAGCTGTCAAAGGACACCTGAAACAAAATCGTAGACCTGCACCAGGCTGGGAAGACTGAATCTACAATAGGTAAGCAGCTTGGTTTGAAGAAATCAACTGTGGGAGCAATTATTAGGAAATGGAAGACATACAAGACCACTGATAATCTCCCTCGATCTGGGGCTCCACGCAAGATCTCACCCCGTGGGGTCAAAATGATCACAAGAACTGTGAGCAAAAATCCAAGAACCACACGGGGGGACCTAGTGAATGACCTGCAGAGAGCTGGGACCAAAGTAACAAAGCCTACCATCAGTAACACACTACGCCGCCAGGGACTCAAATCCTGCAGTGCTAGACGTGTCCCCCTGCTTAAGCCAGTACATGTCCAGGCCCATCTGAAGTTTGCTAGAGTGCATTTGGATGATCCAGAAGAGGATTGGGAGAATGTCATATGGTCAGATGAAACCAAATTATAACTTTTGGGTAAAAACTCAACTCGTCGTGTTTAGAGGACAAAGAATGCTGAGTTGCATCCAAAGAACACCATACCTACTGTGAAGCATGGGGGTGGAAACATCATGCTTTGGGGCTGTTTTTCTGCAAAGGGACCAGGACGACTGATCAGTGTAAAGGAAATAATGAATGGGGCCATGTATCGTGAGATTTTGAGGTCCTGGAGTGGTGTCGTGTATTAGGATTATGCCTTTGTTAAATGTTTTAAGTGGAACTGAAATAATGTTGATTTTAGTATCAAGAGGGAATGTTTTAGTGTAACGCCACATACAACAGACAGGAAGTGTGTTGTAGACAGGGGATTGGACAGTAGAGGGAGCCACCCACATCTTGGGAGTTTATATATACTGGGGGAAAAACGAAGAAGGGTCAGAAGCATTCAGATTAAATTGGGACGGGGCTTCTCCAGACTCCGCGGGTCTGTAACTTACGCTGTAACCTCGTGATTTTAATAAAAGCCTTTGAACACGGTGCAGCTTAAGCAGACTCCTTGATTGACGGCAACAACCACCAACAACAGACACTACAAATGGGGGCTCGTCCGGGATATTGATTTCATCGTTTTTGGTTCCTTTCCTGGACTCGCGAGTTGACTACTTCCAAGCCGGCTTTAAAGGTGAGATTACTCACAAAATTTGGGCATTAGTTATCCCGCTCATTCATGAGAGGGCTTTGAAGGTGTACAGTTAAAAGTACTTGGGTCGTTGTTGATGTGGGGTGTTGTGGTCGATTAGGAGTCTGGTAATAATTATTCTAAAATTGTACAGCAATTGAAGGCAGATATTAACGGCCGATATTGGCAGAATAAAGTCAGGAATACGTATGCAATATTAGAGCATTGTGAATCTGTTAAAGACCTCGAAACGAGGCGACTCGTTAGGAGTGGGCCATAAAATCCTTGCAACGCGCTAGTGTGGGGTCAGGTTGGTTCTGGGAACCATGAGGTGGACGGGTTATAGTGTATGTTATGCTCATCTTATAGTCGACGGGTTATTCGTTTGGGGTGACCGCTCATATAATTATCCAGAACTCACGGCAGCATAAAGTTAGCAGGGGATATATGGACAATGATTTAGGCACAATGCAAGGTTACTTAGGGCGTGGTAGGCCGCAGTTAGCTAAAGGCTAAGGCTAATTCTAAATGCTGGATTGTGTTTCATGCCACATGGTACATAGCGGCTAATGCTAATGCTAAGGCTAATTGTGTTGTGTGCTACATGCTAACGTATCCTTAGAGGTCCTATTGCGATAGGATAAGCCTCTTAAAATATGTCTGTGTGTGTGTGGAAGTCAAAGTTCTACGCAAATGTGAGCTCTGTTATGTGTAATTGTCTGACTATAAGTGTAAAATAGAGAACTGAGGTAGAACGCTGGCGTTCTATTGTGTGGCAATCATAGGGTTAAATGGATTTGCGCGCATGCGCTTGATTTTACGGCGCTAAAACTACGACATGAGGTTATTTGCTAAAACTACAAACACGGCATTGTGGGTAAGGGTCATAGGTCTGTGGGGTTACCCTGCAGGGGGAGAAATAGCCACAGACAAGGGGAATTTGGACACGAATCTTCTAAATCGTTAAAGTGACTGTTATTCGAACATGAAACTATTTGTTGAGATATAGTGAATTTATAAATTAAACATATGTTGACGGAGTGTAATGAATTGAATTAAATGACGGATTAAAATAAAATAAAAATGTTTTGAGCGATCTATTTAGTCCTGGGTTCAGTCTTATAGCAAATATGAGTGGGGGAATATTGAATGTGGATAACTTGGTTAAGTGTATAAACTTTAAATGCTTGTCTGTACCGTTTTGTTCCCTTGTCATATGAGAGGCTATAGGACGAGAGCAAAGGACAGAGAGAGGAGGGGCTTACGTGTGCGTGACGTGACAAGGTGTGACGCAGGCAGAGGATCATTCAAAATCAGGCCAGTGCTTTTTTGTCTACAAATCTTTCCCTATAGGATGTTGGATGCAATGACAATTTCTCAGACGCTTGGCAACAGACTGATCATTTGAATAAAATTTGCATTTTGGTGTCTCTGTGCATTACTGGGCTTGATTGGGGGTTCGGTTGGAAAGCAGGTACTGACATTATTCTGTGGTATTAAGATACTTGGGTGCATATTAAACAATGGAATTTATGAGTGTGGTAGTGTTGTAGATTGAAAGTCATTGTTTTTGGGATTGCTGTGAAGTTGACTACTGGTATTCACTTTCCGGATGGGTTAAGGTAAGTGGGCCACTAATTGATAAATTGGTAAGATAGGTGTAGAAATAAAAGATTGGTGTTAATTATTCATAATTTTTAATTGATTTTTAATTGATTTTTTAATTGATTTTTTTATTTTCAATTAAAAATATTTGTTGGATAAAATTTTTAATAGAATTTTTTATATTCATATTTTTATTGATTTTTAAAAAATAATATATATATTTTTTTTTGGGGGTTGTTTAGGTTATATTAATAATTAAAGGGGGGAAGCCATAGGCTATATAGGCTAAAATAAAATAGTTCACAATAAAGGAATATAAAAGAGTAGTTACAATGGGGAGAAAGGATAGCAAGGCTATGAAAGTTATTACACCGGTTGATATAGTGGAACATAGTAATCCTTTAGTTAAGGGTATTGCGAGATTATCCGGCAAATGGAACAAACGTTGGCCTGACATTGAACAACCATGGCCAGTGGAAGGGACTCTTAACCCTGACGTCATCAACATCATGAAAGTGCTTCTGTCAATTTACAAGGCAGATCAGAAGAAGGGAAAACAAAAGGAACGACGTAAAGAAAAGAGACAAAGGGAGCTGGGTGTTCTTAAACTGTTCGAAGATGAAGGACAAAAACTGATGAAAGATACCAACGATAAGGGAAAAAAGGTATGGAGAAAAGGCTAAAGGAAGAGAAGTCGACAGAGAAACTAAGGGTAGAAGAAGGATACAATATATTTGAGTGCTGAGGAAAGCAAAGATGAAGACAGCGATAAAGAGGAGACTAAAGGTGCTGTGTATTCGAAAGGAGTTTATCCTGCAAAGACTGGCACAGAAGAAATAGAAGGAGATATAGACCGATGCTTATCAGAACTGGAGAATGCAAGGACTGCAGGAGAGGTAAGAGAGCTAGAGGAAGAACTCCAGACGCTGACCATACAGAAGGAGAAACAGCTGAAAAAAGAATCCAAAAAAGGTGAGACAAAATATGCATTAAGGTCAAGGAAAGAGACCACGAGCAAAATGATACCAGTTATCATTCGAGGTCAAAACTTTGAATATAAGCCGTTGCAAAATACCGATATGTCAAATATACTTGAGAAGTTGCCTATTCTTCAAAATGGGGCCTATCCTTGGATTTCGAAATTGGAAGAAATTACGGTGGGAACACAGTCAGCCATAGGAGACGTTAAGAGACTGTTGGCTAATCTCATTGGGATTCCAGATATGGAAGAAGTCTTTCAGAGAGCTGGACTCATTAGATATGTAGGGACTGCAGTGAACGATCCTGAATTGTTGGCTGCAAGTAGGAATCGTCTGTGGAGAGCATTGAAAGATACATTTCCAACAAATGTGCATCCTGATAATATTCTGATTGACCCGCTAGGACAACAAGAAAATCCGAGAGCCTATGTGTCAAGAGTTCATCAAGTGTGGATAAATATTACTGGAAATGATCCAGATGTGAGTCAAATTGAGCAGTCAATTTTGAGAGCTAAACTGCAAATGGGACTGCCCTCACCAGTAAGAAGCAAACTGGCAGAAGTGGTTGGACTTGGAAGCATGACAAAAGGTGTCTATACAGATCACATAGCTCATCAAGTGGATCTGTACAGGAAAAAGGAACTCAACCAGAAAGAGCAGGACGAAGAAACTCTCAGAAAACTCAATCAAATACAACTGGGGGAGAATAAAAAGGATAAGAAACAAGCTTTGGTTATGCAGAGTCAGTGTGCACCAAACCAACAATCACTGCCACAGCTTCAACCAGAACAGTTCCAACCGCAAGTGTACCAGCCACCAATGGCGGCACCAGTTGTTTCATATCCACAGCCAATTTCTGGACAGACACAGAATTGGAGAGGAAGAGGACGAGAAGGATTAGAAAGGGGAGGAAGATTTTAGCCATACTTCCCGCAGTCTCCAGAGGTGTGTTATAATTGTGGACAGGTTGGTCACTATGGCCGTGAGTGCAATTGGTCAGGAGGAAACAGAGGGAATTTTAGAGGAAGATACAGGGGCCAGTCAAGATCATCTGGAGGACCGGTAAACCCCTACAGGGGTCCGGAGCAAGGATTCTAGAGGTGCCTAGATGATCCGAAAGGGGGGTGTCAGCTGGTAGCATCAGGACCAGATAAAGATCCAACAATTGAGGTGAAAATAAACAACCGACCATTGGAAGTGATGGCGGATAGCGGAGCTGCGTTCACCTGTGTTCGACCTGAAGATGCTACACATCTCCCTATGTCCAATCAACTCGTTAGGACAATCGGATTTGAGGGAGTAAAACAGCTGATTCCTCTTACGGAACCAATTGAGCTCTGCTATAAAGATCAGAAAATTACAATACCCATACTGGTATCAGAACATACACCTGTTGCATTGTTGGGAAGAGATGCATTGTGTAAGTTGAACTGTACAATAAGATGTACACCAGACGGCTGTCTGATAGAAATGCCAAAGGAAAAGGTTTACCAATTGTCGATGATGACGGAGATGGATTCGTCTTCAGTATTCTGGATTGGAAATCTCAGTGAAGATTTTATGAAGCAGGCTAAGATATGGGAAAGATTTATTGTTGCAAATATGCCGGATGCAAAGCTTCCGGAATATCCATTCCATTGTACGCTCAAGTATTTCAAGAAGGATGCCCAACCACACTCAGAGGAATGGTTGAGTCATCAACCGAAGAATGTTCAACTTAGCTCAAGTTGCATTATTTTAGGACCACAAGGAGCAGCTATGAAGATAAACACAGACGACTATCTGAATAAAGAATTTGATATTGAGAGAGTGTGCCACATGTTACCTTGTTGGTTTTCGGAAGGCTATGAGCAAAAGCAAATAGGAGAAATGATGACAGAAGCAGAGAAACTTAGTTTCAGACCAATTAAAGAGAATTTGGCGATCTGGAGAAGTGAAGATCAACGATTTCTTAAAATAATGATTTCGGCTCAAGGACAAGGAGAGCCACAGGCTGTAGGAATGACACATGAATCTATTTGCAATATGAAGATGGATTCAGACTCTATGAAAGAGGAGATGTTGCAACAAGTTCCAGAAGGGTTGTGGTCTCAACATAGTACTGATATTGGACTTGTGAAATCAGCCCAACCTGTGAAAGTTGAACTTCGACCAGGAGCCAGACCTCCATGGAAAATCAGTATCCATTGAAAGATGAAGCAATCCAAGGGATTGAACCACAAATTGAAGGACTTTCGAAAGCAGGTGTTTTAAGGACAACAAAAAACCCTCGGAGTAACACGCCTTTGTGGCCTGTAGAAAAACCAGATGGAACTTATCGTGTAGTTCATGATTTGAGAGCAGTAAATGAGGTAGTGACTGACTTTCCAGCAGAAGTGCCAGACCCTCATACCTTGTTAGCCCAAGTTCCTCCTGATGCGACACATTTTACAGTACTAGACTTATGTGGAGCATTTTTCAGTGTTCCACTTAGTGTAGAGAGTCAGAATTTATTTGGGTTCACATATAAGGGACAGTTCTATGAGTACAGTAGAATGCCACAGGGGTACCGGCATTCGCCTCATATCTTCAATAAAGTACTGAAGGAGGATTTGGTAGGGATAGATCAGATATTGCAGAGCACTGTCATTCAGTACGTGGATGATATAATGGTTTGCTCACAAAATAAGGAAACATGTCATAGGGACTCAATTAAATTACTACAGGTATTGGCAGAAAAGGGGCATAAGGTTTCACAGAAAAAGCTGCAATATTGCCAGGAGAAAGTTGTATATTTAGGTCAAAACATAACTCATGGCCACAGAAACATTTCGGACAGGCAAGTGGAAACTATTCGTAAGGCTCCAAAACCTAGAACAGTCAGAGAAATGATGACATTTCTGGGTATTGCTGGTTATTCCTCAGCTTGGGTAGAGGATTATACTAGTTTGATGGCACCTTTGAGAGCTATGGTTAGGGGTACTGAGAGTGGTCAACTCCATAGCAATCTTTCCTGGACACAGGAAGGCCATGTGGCATTTGAAACGATCAAACAGAGGTTGCAGGAGGCACCTGCACTTGCACTACCAGATTACTCGAAGAACTTTTTGCTATATGTGTCTACTTCTACTGGAGGTAGATATGCGTGTAGCGGTTCTTTGTCAACCGACAGGCACGGGACGAATCCTCAGCCTATTTCCTACTACTCTACTGCTTATTCAGAGGTAGAACTAGGGTTACCACTGTGCTACAGAGCAATGGTGGGAGTATATTCAATGTATGACAAAGCATCATCGGTCACGATGGGCTACCCAGTAACAATTCTTACCCATCATAGTCTCAGAAATCTTCTGAACTATGGGAAATATACATTGACTATGCCTAGGCTCAGAGACTATCATAGGCTCTTAGAGCAGGAGGATGTCACCCTAGTGAGATGTGATACAGTAAATCCAGCCGAGAGTTTACCAACTTCAGAGGATGGTGAGCCACATGATTGTGTCCAAGAAGCAGAGAGATATTCGAGGCTTAGATCAGATTTACAAGCCTTTCCATTACGTGAGGCAGACCTGGAGTATTGGACTGATGGGTCTTGCTATCGGGTGGGGAGATAAATTATGTGCTGGTTATGCAGTAGTTAGAGGCAGAGGAACGGGATTTGTTGTGGAAAAGGCTGAAGTAATACCACAGCCTGCGTCTGCACAACTTGCTGAACTTGTGGGGCTAACAGAAGCATGTTTGTTAGCAGAAGGAAAGCGAGTAACCATATACACTGATTCAGCATATGCACATAGTGTATGTCATTTGTTTGGGGCAGTATGGAAAGGTCGAGGGTTTAAGAAAACGGATGGTTCTCCGATACAACATCATGCACAAATAATGAAACTGTTGCATGCTATGATGAAGCCTAAATAGATAGCGATAGCTAAGTGTGCAGCTCACAAGACAGATATGTCAAGAGTGACACAAGGGAACAAAGCTGCTGATGAAGCTGCAAAAGCCGCCGCAGGGAGCGGATAAATTGGGAAAAGTTTTGCTGGTCACTCATGTAGTGGACTTGGAAGACAAAATTACGCTTCGGGATGTAATTTTGATGCAAGAAGCTGCTTCTATGATCGACAAACAGCTATGGTTAGACCGAGGAGCGGTCAAAGATGCTACTGGTCTGTGGAGAAACCATGAGGGGTTGATAGTAGCGCCTCTAGACCTCTTAGGTCTGATGATTCAAGAAGCACATGGGTTAGCTCATGTTGCGAGGGGGGAGGTTAACAGAAAGATCACAAAGGAATATGGTTTTTGGGCTCCATATTTGTTTGAACAAATTGATTATATGATAGGAAGGTGCACTATCTGTCTTAAAAATAATGTTCGAAGAGGGATACCTGTTCATCCAGGTTACATTCCTACACCAAGGGGTCCTATGCGTGAGTTGGTCATTGACTTTGTTGATATGATACAACCAGTTGATGGGAAAAGATACATGTTGGTGGTTGTAGATAGATTTTCACGATGGACTGGAAGCTTGTCCAACCAAGCGTAAGGATGCTCAGTCGGTTGCCAAGTTCTTGTGTAAAGAAGTCATAAGCAGGTGGGGATTACCCGATCGAATATCCTCGGACAATGGAAGGGGAATTTGTGGATAAATCAGTTAAATTGATGTTGCAAAAATTGGGAATTAAGCAACGTCTTGGAGCAGTTTATCACCCACAAAGTCAAGGGATGTGTGAAAGAATGAACGATGTCTTGAAAAAATCGCATTGTGAAAATTTGTCAACATACAGGTCTAAACTGGATAGCGGCGCTTCCTTTAGCACTAATGGTGTGTCACTCAAGTGAGTTACGTGATTTACGTATGACACCCCATGAGTTGGTAACAGGAAGAAGGATGCCTACGCCTTGTTTGCGAACAAGCGGAAAGGGTCCAAGCTTGGCCCTGTTGGAAGATGAAATGAGAGCGTACGTTACATATATGGCCAATTTTCATAAAAAGTTGTCCACATATGTTTCTGACAGGCAAAGACAAGAAGAGGTGCAGAAGGCGCTTGAGGAGGATAAGAGGAATACAGTACAACCGGGAGACAAAGTATTCGTAAAGGTATTCAGAAGGAAGTGGTATAACGAACGTCGTGAAGGACCATTTGAAGTGGTTCGTAGTACTGGAACAGCTGTCCAGGTTAAGGGGTCTCCCTACGTGGTATCATTTGTCACATTGTGTTAAAGCACCTACAGAAGAGGTGCCACGCGCAGAGAGAGAGGATGGAGATAGGGGAGAACAGGAAGAGGGAGAGATTGTCAATGTTGGGGTTAACGTTGATAATGGTGACACTTCTGATGATGCCAGAGATGACTATGCAGGGGATGGAAAGGAAAGGGGGATTTGGGGAAATTGATTTTCAATACGTCCCAGAAGCAACAGGGAATATTTCAGTGGGATGTGAAGCAGCAGAGACCACCAAGGGCAACTCTGTTACAGGAGAAGCTAGTGATTCAGTTAGACAAAGTAGGCCTAGACCAGTTAGGAGAAAAGTCAGACCAAAACGTTACGAAAACTAGGGATGAAGTTACAACAATAACACCAACACTTCAGTCTGTTATAACAACAGTGGGAAGCAATTTAACTCTTTCAACATTGACAGTTATTAAAGCCATAAATATATCGCATTCGATTACAAGGGAACCAATAGCTCCAGCATCAATTTTAGAAGAAAAGACTGTTATTAAGGTTATGTCAGGGCGTGCTGTAGGTGCAATAGTGGAATCAAACGCAGGACTCAGAACGATATTCCAAAGGCTTGTATTACTGCCCAAACTAAGGCAAAAGGACAACTTTGCCCGAAGGCAAAAATACGCACGAAGGCGAAAAGTAACAGCGCACAAACAGGTGCGACAAATAGTAACTGCGCACAAACAGGTGCGAAAATACTCCAGCGTAGTGGAGAGAAGCTCAACCGAGCAATACACACAACTGACGGAAAATAATTACACACAACACTAGACAAACACAACGAGAAACTTATAGGACACTAATTACGCCAAAACAGAAACAGGTGTGGAAACAAACAGACAAAAGCAAACGAACATGAAACATAGAGCGGTGGCAGCTAGAATTCCGGAGACGACGAACGCCGAAACCTGCCCGAACAAGGGAGAGAGGCAGCCTCGGCCGAAACCGTGACAGGTTAGGAGGGGGGAGACAGCTCATCTTCCGTGTAGCTGTGAGAGATGGAGTGGGGGAGGGGACGTTCCTCCCACATGGAGAGATAATTATGGAGAAGAAGTATTGTTATCAGGACCAGATGTAGAAGCGGTGCCCCCTAGTGAAAGAAAGTATATTTTGTACAACAATAAGAGGGTTGTGAATGATTGTTCACTTATGTTGCGTAATGTTACAGAGAAAGATCAGGGAGAATATATGTGTACTTATCTAGTGCAAGCGTAAAAATTTGTTCCGGTTAAGAATTATTGGTTAAAAGGCTATGTAATTCGTAAAGTCACGATTATAATGGAAGAATTGAGGTCTGTTGTAGCCTCCACGGTCACCAAAGGAGTTCAGGATAAGTTTATCACAGTAGTCACTCCAACAATTAATAATACACAGAGAAAATCGGTAACTTTCCCACTAGAAATAATTAAGGTTAATACATCAACTAAATCAACTACTTTAATGGTAACTTTGGAAGGATTTAATGGTACGACGGCAATAACAAATGTAGGAGGTATGACACCGACACCGACAACAACTTTTCTAAAAGTAAACGATGTAACAGGAATGACTCAGCAAATAGTGGTAGAGAACAATATAGGTTCATCTGAAATAATACAAGATAATATCATGGAAGTACAGGATGAGTTCTTTGGGTTCAACTTAACATCAGAAGATACATCTGATCAATACCGCTCGTTAGGGAAAAGAGAAGCTAAATGGAAAGCATATGGATTTGATTCGTCTGTTTTGAAGATTAAAGATCAATGGGCAGGGAGAAATATTTGGTTCCAGCAGTTAACTCATTCTGTAAGATCAGTGAGGAATCTTGAGGGTCCATATCTGTTGAGAATTCCAGCACCAGAGACGTGGGGTTCAATTTTAGAGACGGTCGCTCAACCCTTATCAAGTGGGTGTCAGTCCTATGCGTTGAGATGGCTGTTGTATCATCAACGAGCATTGACAGATAAAGGAATGTCGTTGTCACAACATTTGTTTAAGCCTAGGTATAAGTGTTCTTGGTTAAATGAATTACCCTATGTGAATATGTTGGATGGTAAAGAAAGTCAGGTAACAGCGATCCCTGAAGCATTTGAGGTGAAAGCAGTGAGGGCTAAAAGTTGTTTTTGTTCTAATAAAACAGATGATGTAAATGGTATGTTCATGGGAATATCAGATTGTGATGATTATATGATGACTTTGGATAAGCACGGACATAAGGTTAGAGAGGACAAATATAATGTAACTTTTTATGTACCAGGTAGTAAGAAGAGCAGGATGGTGAAAGATCAGCTTTTGCCTGTCAATGTAACTATTGGGAATTTTAGAGATATTTGGTGGGTTTGTGGTGATAAAGCATATATATTCTTACCCTATGGATGGAAAGGATGTTGTTACATGTCAACGTTGAAGCTTCCATATGAGGTTTTTACCATTAGACGAGGGGTAGCACCAAACACAGATCAATCTGAAACTACTGTTGAAAATAGGGTGAAAAGAGACATGGCTACATTTAATAATCTTGAAGCCTACCATTGGAGAATAAGTCTGGGAGAGAAGTGGGGACTTGGTCTTTTTCCATGGTATGGTGTAACATTTTTAGCAGATCATATTGATAATATTACATATACTTTGCAGGGGTTTGCGAATGAAACAATAAGAGGGTTTCACCTTCTGTCAAATACTCAAAGAAGTCACAGACTACCGACCCGTGGCACTGACGTCTGTAGCCATGAAGTGCTTTGAAAGACTGGTCATGGCTCACATCAACAGCATAATCCCAGAAACCCTAGACCCACTCCAATTTGCATACCGCCCCAACAGATCCACAGATGATGCAATCTCTATCGCACTCCACACTGCCCTTTCCCACCTGGACAAGAGGAACACCTACGTGAGAATGCTATTCATTGACTACAGCTCAGCATTCAACACCATAGTGCCCTCAAAGCTCATCACTAAGCTAAGGATCCTGGGACTAAACACCTCCCTCTGCAACTGGATCCTGGACTTCCTGACGGGCCGCCCCAGGTGGTAAGGGTAGGTAACAACACATCTGCCACACTGATCCTCAACACGGGGGCCCCTCAGGGTGCGTGCTCAGTCCCCCTCCTGTACTCTCTGTTCACCCACGACTGCATGGCCAGGCACGACTCCAACACCATCATTAAGTTTTCCGACGACACAACAGTGGTAGGCCTGATCACCGACAACGATGAGACAGCCTATAGGGAGGAGGTCAGAGATCTGGCCGTGTGGTGCCAGGACAACAACCTCTCCCTCAACGTGACCAAGACAAAGGAGATGATTGTGGACTACAGGAAAAAAAAGAGGACTGAGCACGCCCCATTCTCATCGACGGGGCTGTAGTGGAACAGGTTGAGAGCTTCAAGTTCCTTGGTGTCCACATCACCAACGAACTATCATGGTCCAAACACACCAAGACAGTCGTGAAGAGGGCACGACAAAGCCTATTCCCCCTCAGGAGACTAAAAAGATTTGGCATGGGTCCTCAGATCCTCAAAAAATTCTACAGCTGCACCATCGAGAGCATCCTGACTGGTTGCATCACCGCCTGGTATGGCAACTGCTTGGCCTCTGACCGCAAGGCACTACAGAGGGTAGTGCGTACGCCCAGTACATCACAGGGGCAAAGCTCCCTGCCATCCAGGACCTCTATACCAGGCGGTGTCAGAGGAAGGCCCTCAAAATTGTCAAAGACTCCAGTCACCCTAGTCATAGACTGTTCTCTCTGCTACCGCACGGCAAGCGGCACCGGAGTGCCAAGTCTAGGTCCAAAAGACTTCTCAACAGCTTCTACCCCCAAGCCATAAGACTCCTGAACAGCTAATCATGGCTACCCGGACTATTTGCACTGCCCCCCACCCCATACTTTTTACGCTGCTGCTACTCTGTTAAGTATTTATGCATAGTCACTTTAACTCTACCCACATGTACATATTACCTCAACTACCTCAACTAGCCGGTGCCCCCGCACATTGACTATGCAACGGTACCCCCTGTATATATAGCCTCCCTACTGTCACTTTATTCTATTGTATATATAGCCTCCCTACTGTCACTTTATTTTTACTTCTGCTCTTTTTTTCTCAACACTTTTTTGTTGTTGTTTTATTCTTACTTTTTTGTTTAAAATAAATGCACTGTTGGTTAAGGGCTGTAAGTAAGCATTTCACTGTAATGTCTGCACCTGTTGTATTCGGTGCATGTGACCAATAAAATTTGATTTGATTTGATTTGACTGACGCTGTTGAAACATGACATGGCTCTTGATTATATTTTGGCAAAACAAGGTGGCTTATGTTTGGCTATGAATCTGACGGGGGATGATTGTTATACTTTGATCCCAGATAGTTCCGATAATATCACGAGTGTTATAGAGGCGTTGAAGAATATAAGGGATGCATTTGGGAGATCTGAGGGAGCTGGATGGTCAGCGAAGTCTTGGTTGCAAGATCAGTTAGGCCCAATAGGAGCAGTGATGGTTCAGATTTTAGTTGCAGCTCTGATAGCGTTGTGTGTCATGTTTTGCTTTTGTACTTTGTTACTGACCTTTGCAAAAGCTATGATATTAAGATGGGTTGGTGTTGTGATGCCTGGAGACAACACTCAGATGCCGTTGTTGACTGTTCCTGATCTGGATGAAGATGGAAAAGGGGGTCTGGATGGACTACTAATGGATAAATATCCTTTTTGATTATTTGATCATTTTTCAATTATTTTCAATATTAGTGTGATTCTTAGTATGATTTTATGAATCAAGGGGGGGAAAAGGATAATGTGATTCATACATCATTTATATATCATTTTTATATTCTTAGTTGATATCATTTATATATCATTTTTATATTCTTAGTTGATATCATTTATATAGCATTTTTATATTCTTAGTTGATATCATTTATATAGCATTTTTATATTCTTAGTTGATATCATTTATATAGCATTTTTATATTCTTAGTTGATATTGATGTTTAATTTGAAAGTGTTGTTTTGCAAAAGATACTGTTTGGTTTTTTCTTTTCTTCCAGAAGCATTTGGGGGAACATGTGGAGATTGAAATACTCAAACAGGGACAATATGACTGAAGGAGATGAAACAAGGAGGGTGTGGCCGATTCCATCATCAACAATCCATTGGAAGTCGAGACTACGGGGAGATGAAGTGTAGTAGACTACATTCCAGTGTCTGCAATGAAATATAGACATATTTGATGTGTAATACATAATTGTGTCATATTCTTAGGTATTAAGTTTTGTAGAGTGATGTTTGATGTTATTGAATACATGTGAGGATCTTAGATGTTTTTGTTTATTTCGGTGATGCTTAGGGACAGGGAGTCTAGGCAGGGAGAGGTCCACTGTAGGGTCCAATGGGTTGACCAGCCTTAGAGTGGATATTTTTGGATAGGATTTGTTTGCAGGGGCTTACATGTGTATTTAATTGCATCATAGTTTCAAATGCATTTACATTGTTTATGAGTTTATCTGGAGTACCGAGGTGGTTGCCTGGGGCAGAGGGACCGTGAGAGAATTTTACTGTCTTGATTGATGGATGGATATCTGAAAAGATGGCTGCCGGACAGTTTTTCGCTCTTACACTCCATAAAGATTTGTTCATATTTCATAGTAATGTATTCACACTTCATAAAGAGTTATTCATATTTCATAGAAAGGTATATACACTCTAGAGGAGAATGTTTTTGCTTTAACGTTAAAGATACTCAATAAGATAAATTGTTACTTGTCATAATCCTATTCTGTTTGTTTTCGAGACTTTTAGTTCGTCTCGAAGGGGGGAAATGTCGTGTATTAGGATTATGCCTTTGTTAAATGTTTTAAGTGGAACTGAAAGAATGTTGATTTTAGTATCAAGAGGGAATGTTTTAGTGTAACGCCACATACAACAGACAGGAAGTGTGTTGTAGACAGGGGATTGGACAGTAGAGGGAGCCACCCACATCTTGGGAGTTTATATATACTGGGGGGAAAACGAAGAAGGGTCAGAAGCATTCAGATTAAATTGGGACGGGGCTTCTCCAGACTCCGCGGGTCTGTAACTTACGCTGTAACCTCGTGATTTTAATAAAAGCCTTTGAACACGGTGCAGCTTAAGCAGACTCCTTGATTGACGGCAACAACCACCAACAACAGACACTACAGTGGCCTAGCCAGTCTCCAGATCTCAACCCCACAGAAAATCTTTGGAGGGAGTTGAAAGTCCGTGTTGCCCAGCGACAGCCCTAAAACATCACTGCTCTAAAGGAATGGGCCAAAATACCAGCAACAGTGTGTTAAAACCTTGTGAAGACATACAGAAAACGTTTGACCTGTGTCATTGCCGACAAAGGGTATATAACAAAGTATTGAGAAACTTTTGTTATTGACCTAATACTTATTTTCCACCATAATTTGCAAATAAATTCATTAAAAATCCTACAATGTGATTTTCTGGATTTTTTCCCCCTCATTTTGTCTGTCATAGTTGACGTGTACCTATGATGAAAATTACAGGCCTCTCTCATCTTTTTAAGTGGGAGAACTTGCACAATTGGTGGCTGACTAAATACTTTTTTCCCCCCACTGTATGTATGAGGCAATGCATTAGGAATGTCTTAAATGTATATGGTTGAGAATGGGTTATGGATCTGATATGTTTAAACCATATTTAAGTATCGATTGATGTGCTTTGGAATAAACAGAGCAGAGCCAGGTGGTGTTTTTTACATGAGAAAGTTTGGTTTGGCCACCATTGTATCCAAGCTAAATAAATATAGGAGGAGAAGTCAGATTTCACCACTATCATAAATTAAGAGAGTGGGCGGAGCGGTCAAAAGATAATGGTGGAGAAACTGAACTGGGAGGGTTTTAAGCTAAAAAGTATGTAAAACGAGCAGGAATGGACATTGTATATAAACTGAGGGCCGAGTATTGTGAGTTAGTTGCTCTGCAGACCAGCTCGGCTTTTGTTGTTCTATGTAATAAAGTCTATCTTGATACTACAAAAACTCTGGAAGAACTTATATTTTTAATAAGTATAGTGATAATTATCCACGACACCCCTCGTCCCCCTCCCTGACTGCCCCTTTCACCCCCTCCCTGACTGCCCCTTGTCCCCCTCCCTGACTGCCCCTTTCACCCCCTCCCTGACTGCCCCTAGTCCCCCTACCTGACTGCCTCTTTCACACCCTCCGTGACTGCTCCTCGTCCCCCTCCCTGATTGCCCCTCGTCCCCCTACCTGACTGCCCCTCATTCCCTGACTGCCCCTCATCCCCTTCCCTGACTGCCCCTCATCCCACTACCTGACTGACCCTTTCACACCCTCCCTGACTGCCCCTCGTCCCCCTCCCTGACTGCCCCTCATCCCCCTCCCTGACTGCTCCCTCACCCCCTCCCTGACTTTCCCTCGTTCCCCTACCTGACTGCTCCTTTCACCACCTCCCTGACTGCCTCTCGTCCCCCTCCCTGACTGCCCCTTTCACCCCTTCCCTGACTGTCCCTTTCACCCCCTCACTGACTGCCCCTCGTCCCCCTACCTGACTGCCCCTTTCACCCCCTCCCTGACTGCCACTTTTTTCTCATCTGCCCAGACCCGCATGCTCACACCTCCATCCCTAGTGCCTGCAATATTGTTTGCTACATGGCGAATCTCACGACTCTATATGTATTGCGATTCAATATTGTGATTTGATGTTCCAAACATATTGCTCACATAATGTCTGCTGCAGAGGGATAAGAGAAAGCATGAGACAATGAGTTTTGATCAGTCATAGAAATAAAAGTGCTGAAAAAATATTGGCTCCCTATTTAAAAAGAAGATTTAGAACAAGCTATAGAAATGAAAATACCAGAGTTTTAGCGCAGGTACAGCCGACTAGCACTAGCTAACGCTACCTAGCAAAAACAATAATTCAATTAAGACTTGTTGAAGAGGTGTAGTAGCTAGATAGAGAACTAGACTGGTTGAAGAGGTGTAATAACTAGCTAGAGAACTAGACTGGTTGAAGAGGTGTAATAACTAGCTAGAGAACTAGACTGGTTGAAGAGGTGTAATAACTAGCTAGAGAACTATACTGGTTGAAGAGGTGTAATAGCTAGCTAGAGAACTAGACTGCTGGTTGGATCCAAACACACACCTGCAGTGTTCAACAGAATCATTTCTATTCTGTGGCTGTTATTGAGTCAGCTAGCCACAGCACTCAAAGTGCGGAGAATGGAGTTTGAGCCCAAATGAGGCCAGAACTCACATAGGCGTGGCAGTTGAGGGCCAAAGCCAATGATATTTATTTTGTTGTTTGTGTGTTTACATGGGATGTGTACTGGCGAGCTAGTTGTTTTCTCTCTCTCCCTCTGACCAGACTGTGATGATTAGTATCGCTGGTGCAAACACACCCTATCGGTGTCAGCCCATTAGCACGCCTCTAAACACAGTGTAAACACATCTTAATTATCTGGCCCTGCCACAGAGCAGCTGCCGGGGGAGAGAGAGAAGAGGAGAGGAGAGTGTCCTCAACCCTCACCGCACCACGCGGCCCAGTCAGCCAGATGGGAGCCCGGCCTGATAAAAAGTCTCCATTAGGGTGGCTGCCGAGCACCATGCCTCTGTAGGGCCCAGGCCAGGGCATGCCGGGCACTCGCCGCACACCTCTAATTTAGCCCTGGCACTTTCGGCACGGAGACGGGAAAAAGCATCCCCATTGTGGGGGCCCTGTAATTGTAGTCTCATTTAGAAATGCAATTAGCGGGAAAGTGGCATCATACTGGCCAATTTGCATTCCTGTTGGGTGTAAAATGCTGTTTTAATAGCGGTTTGTTTTCCTCACATGAAATTATTTAAGGGGCCTTTTACAAACTTCTCCCCCACCTCTCTCTCTCATTCTCTCTCCTCCTTCCTTCCCTCTGTCTTATTTGGAGTCTCCCCATCATTGGGCGCTGAATACTTATCTAAACCACTCCTCGCTCTCTCTCTCTCTCTCTTCTCCCCCACTCTCCCCCCATCAGAGGCGGTGGACATACTGAAGGAGAAGGTGTTTGTGAGGGACACCACAGTGACCCTGCTCTTCCATGTCCTCAACACGGTGGCCATGAAGGGACACCATCTTCACCCTGGGCCTGGCCAAGCCCACCGCCAACCTCTGCTCCCCCCTGGTCTCAGCCCACCTGGAGACATGAGTAGTCCTCCCTCCTCCACTCATAACAGCTGTCATGTACTCTGCAGGACTCATGGGCTAGGTGCGGGGTTAGAGGGTGAGGCTTTGTGCCTGTTTGCCTGTATGTTTGGGAATCGGCCAGCTGTTGTACCCCCTAACCACTTTAGCCTCCCCCTCCTCACCCCTATTTCCATAACTCTGACTCACACTCCCCCCTCCTCACCCCTCCTCATAACTCTGACTCACGCTCCCCCCTCCTCACCCCTCCTCATAACTCTGACTCACACTCCCCCCTCCTCACCCCTCCTCATAACTGACTCACGCTCCCCCCTCCTCACCCCTCTTCATAACTCTGACTCACGCTCCCCCTCCTCATAACTCTGACTCACAATCCCCCCTCCTCACCCCTCCTCATAACTCTGAGTCACGCTCCTCTTCTTCTAGAGATGTCTTCTTACTACAAATGCAATATGCAAATCAGTCTGCTGGCAGCCATGGCCCCACCCTCAGCCCCTATTCACGTCTATTTGTGACAACAGCTTTTAAGTAGATCAGCTCATTTGCATGTTAATTATGTACAGAGCTGTAATTGCTGGATTTGCCACAGCCATGCGGTGCATTGCTAGAAGCAAACGCTTCGCCCCCGCTACCTTCACATATGGAGTTTGACACTCACATGGCAGGGTAGTGCAAGCGCCCCCCTGGGGCTGTTTGTTTGCTGTCAGTCAGTGTTTGGACCCCAGGAAGAGCAGCTGCTGCCTTGGCAGCAGCTAATGGGGATCCCTAATAAATACAAATACAAACACAAACATACCGTTGAGGTTCATGCCTTAATTGCTGTCTGCTCTGAGATTAGCTTGGTCATTTCCCCAATGTTCATGGCAGCAGTGACAACAAGGGGTCTCTCTCCTCCTTGCACAGAGCAGAGACACTTTCAGCACTGAACGGCTGGGGTTTACTGGGCTCACAATACAATCCCTTTATATAGAATAGACCTCTATAAGCCCTTTATATAGTATAGACCTCTATAAGCCCTTTATATAGTATAGACCTCTATAAGCCCTTTATATAGTATAGACCTCTATCAGACCTTTATATAGTATAGACCTCTAACAGCCCTTTATATAGTATAGATCTCTATAAGCCCTTTATATAGTATAGACCTCTATCAGCCCTTTATATAGTATAGACCTCTATCAGCCCTTTATATAGTATAGACCTCTATCAGCCCTTTATATAGTATAGACCTCTATAAGCCCTTTATATAGTATAGACCTCTATAAGCCCTTTATATAGTATAGACCTCTATCAGCCCTTTATATAGTATATACCTCTATAAGCCCTTTATATAGTATAGACCTATATAAGCCCTTTATATAGTATATACCTCTATAAGCCCTTTATATAGTATAGACCTCTATAAGCCCTTTATATAGTATAGACCTCTATAAGCCCTTTATATAGTATAGACCTCTATCAGCCCTTTATATAGTATATACCTCTATAAGCCCTTTATATAGTATAGACCTATGTAAGCCCTTTATATAGTATAGACCTCTATAAGCCCTTTATATAGTATAGACCTCTATAAGCCCTTTATATAGTATAGACCTCTATCAGCCCTTTATATAGTATAGACCTCTATAAGCCCTTTATATAGTATATACCTCTATCAGCCCTTTATATAGTATAGACCTCTATAAGCCCTTTATATACAGTGCCTTGCAAAAGTTTTCATCCCACTTGGCGTTTTTCCTATTTTGTTGCATTACAACCTGTAATTTAAATGGATTTTTATTTGGATTTCATGTAATGGACATACACAAAATAGTCCAAATTGGTGAAGTGAAATGAGAGAAATTATTTGTTTAAATAAATTCAAAAAAATAAATAACGGAAAAGTGGTGAGTGTATATGTATTCACCCCCTTTGCTATGAAGCCCCTAAATAAGATATGGTGCAACCAATTACCTTCAGAAGTCACATAATTAGTTAAATAAAGTCCACCTGTGTGCAATCTAAGTGTCACATGATCTGTCACATGATCTCAGTATATATACACCTGTTCTGAAAGGCCCCACTGTCACGACTTCCGCCGAGGCTGCCTCCCCTCCTTGTTCGGGCAGGCTTCGGCGTTCATCATCACCGGCTTACTAGCCACTGCCGCTCCATATATCATCATTCCATTTGTCTTGTCTTGTCAATTACACACACATGGTTCTTATCCCCTCATTAGTCCGTGTATACGTGTTCCCTCTGCCCCCCTTGTCCTTGTGGGTGATTGTTTATTCTGAGAGTAGTGTAGCTCGGTGGAGCTACTCTCCCTTTGTATTGCCGGGGTAGATAGTTTCCCCTGTGCCTGTTTTTGTGTGTTGCTATCCAGCGCATTTGTGTACTACGGAATAAACTCTGTATTCTGTGATTTACCCTCCTAAGCCTGACTCCTTCTATCACACTCATCACACCCAGAGTCTGCAACACCACTAAGCAAGAGGCACCACCAAGCAAACAACACCATGAAGACCAAGGAGCTCTCCAAACAGGTCAGGGACAAAATTGTGGAGTCTCCCGAGTGGCGCAGTGGTCTAAGGCACTGCATCGCAGTGCTAGCTGTGCCACTAGAGATCCTGGTTCGAATCCAGGCTCTGTCGTATCCGGCCGCGACCGGGAGACCCATGGGGCGGCGCACAATTGGCCCAGCGTCGTCCAGGGTAGGGGAGGGAATGGCCGGCAGGGATGTAGCTCAGTTGGTAGAGCATGGCGTTTGCAACGCCAGGGTTGTGGGTTCGATTCCCACGGGGGGCCAGTAAGAATAAAATGTAATGTACTCACTAACTGTAAGTCACTCTGGATAAGAGCGTCTGCTAAATGACGTAAAAAGTACAGATCAGGGTTGGGTTATAAAAACATATCTGAAACTTTGAACATCCCACAGAGAACCATTAAATCCATTATAAAAAAATTGAAAGAATATGACACCACAACAAACCTGCCAAGAGAGGGCCGCCCACCAAAACTCACGGACCAGGCAAGGAGGGATTTAATCAGAGAGGCAACAAAGAGACCAAAGATAACCCTGAAGAAGCTGCAAAGCTCCACAGCGGAGATTGGAGTATCTGTCCATAGGACCACTTTAAGGCATACACTCCACAGAGCTGGGCTTTACAGAAGAGTGGACAGAAAAAAGTCATTGCTTAAAGAAAAAAATAAGCAAACACGTTTGGTGTTCGCCAAAAGCCATGTGGGAGACTCCCCAAACATATGGAAGAAGGTACTCTGGTCAGATGAGACTAAAATTCAGCTTTTTGGCCATCAAGGAAAACGCTATGTCTGGCGCAAACCCAACACTTCTCATCACCCCGAGAACACCATCCCCACAGTGAAGAATGGTGTTGGCAGCATCATTCTGTGGGGATGTTTTTCATCGGCAGGGACTGGGAAACTGGTCAGAATTGTAGGAATGATGGATGGCGCTAAATACAGGGAAATTCTTGAGGGAAACCTGTTTCAGTCTTCCAGAGATTTGAGACTGGGACGGCGGTTCACCTTCCAGCAGGACAATGACCCTAGGCATACTGCTAAAGCAACACTCAAGTGGTTTAAGGGGAAACATTTAAATGTCTTGGAATGGCCTAGTCAAAGCCCAGACCTCAATCCAATTGAGAATCTGTGGTATGACTTAAAGATTGCTGTACACCAGCGGAACCCATCCAACTTGAAGGAGCTGTAGCAGTTTTGCCTTGAAGAATGGGCAAAAAACCCTGTGGCTAGATGTGCCAAGCTTATAGAGACATACCCCAAGAGACTTGCAGCTGTAATTGCTGCAAAAGGTGGCTAACAAAGTATTGACTTTGGGAGGGAGTGTGGGGGGGTGAATAGTTATGCACACTCAAGATTTCTGTTTTTTGTGTATTTCTTGTGAAATATTTTGCATCTTCAAAGTGGTAGGAATATATATATATATAAAATATTTTCATATTTTTTATATATATATTTTTTGTCTTTTTGGGGGGGTGGATCAGCTTAATATTGCAGATAGATTGTATCTTCTATCAATGTAATTGTCTGCATCACTTCCAATCCCCCATGTTTTTTATATATATACTCCCCATTTATTACTTTTTGCTCCTGAACTTCTTCCACTCTCAACCTCTCCGATAATTTTCATGATGTCCATCCGGTTATCTTACTAACTGTGCTCTTTCCCAAAAGCTCCAAACATACAACCTATATACTTATTATGGACACAGTATGCTTACATTATTAGCTATCTTTGTTATTATTTGTTGTTATTTGTTATTAGCCCCATCCTTCCACTCTATTCAATACCTCCCATCTATCTCTTAACATCATCCATATAGGATTTCTATTTGCAATCTATATTTCAACCGTACATTGATGTTTTACAAAAGTTCTGAACCTTTCTATTCTCATTGCTTCTACAGATTGTGAATTAAAAATAAACATTTTTGCTAAAAGTATTATTATATTATTGATCGATTGACTATGACTTTTCAGATCGCCCAGTAATGCTATCTGCAAGGTTAGCTCCAGGTAAATATTGCAATCCTTTAGCCATTCCCGGACCTGTGTCCAAAAACAAGCTACAAATGGACAGAACCAAAACAAATGATCTAATGATTCTGTCTCTTCACAGCAAAATCTGCAGAGCTGGGAAGATTGTATCCCCCATATAAATAACATTCTATTGGTAGCAATAATTTTATATAATATTTTAAATTGAAAGATTCAAATTTTTGAATCCGGTGTCGTTTTGCGTGTCAGTTCATAAAGACTATGCCATGGGATCGGTACGTCAAAGATCTCTTCCCAACTGTTTTGCAATCTATATGGGACGGCTGTCAATCCTTTGGTCCTTAAGAGAAACTGATATACTTTTTTATTTATCACAGTTTTCCTTAACCAATTATGTTCTTTAATGCAAGGCCGACAAACAAGTTCCTTACTTTCTCCCCCTTCCACTTTCCTCTTCCGCTTTTGCGGTAAGGCTGCAATTATTTGGTTGTAATTTTGGGTAGAGCAGACATTTCCATATGTTTTTGTTAGCTGCATGTGCGACATAACTCCACCAGTCCTACCGATGATATCATTTACGAAGATTATACCTTTTTTAAACATTCTGTCAAAAAATAAAGTTTTTTTGTCAATTAGTATATTTGAATTTAACCACAATATTTGTTGCATTATTTGTTCTGTCGTTTCTGGAGGATTAAATTGAAATAGCAACCAACTTTTTATGGCTTGTTTTAGAAATAGTGATATTTGGGAGATGATTTCCTTTTCAAATAACTGCAAATGAGTTGTTGTAATCTGAATAAAGGGAAAAAGGCCTTTCTTGAACATTGGGTGAGACAATCTTACTAATTTGCTTGAGAACCAGTTCGGATTTAAGTATAACTTTTGTATGACTGAAGCTTTTAGTGATAGGTCTAATGCTTTAATATTTAATCATTTCTGTCCTCCGAATTCATATTCATTATATAAATATGCCCTTTTAATATTGTCTGGCTTGCCGTTCCAAATAAAATTGAATATTTTTTTCTCATATAATTTAAAAAATTGTTCGCTAGGCGTAGGCAAGACCATAAGCAAATAGGTAAACTGGGATAATACTAAAGAGTTAATCAGGGTGATTTTTCCACAAATTGACAGGTATTTTCCTTTCCATGGTAGTAAGATCTTATCTATTTTGGCAAACTTTCTATTAAAATGTATTGAAGTGAGATCATATATTTCCTTTGGGATATGTATTCCAAGTATATCCACATCACCATCAGACCATTTTATTGGTCAACTACATGGTAATGTAAATTTTTTATTTTTTAGTGATCCAATACGTACATTTGTCACAATTTGGTTGTAATCCAGAGAGGTTAGAAAATATATCTAGAACCTCTATGAGGCTGTGGAGGGATTCTAGTTGTGGATTTAAAAGAAAACATGAATCATCAGCGTACAATGACACCTTTGTTTTTAAGCCCTGTATTTCTAATCCTCTGATATTATTATTGGATCTGATTTTAATAGCTAACATCTCGATGGCCACAATAAATAGATATGCCGATAGTGGGCAACCTTGTTTCACTCCTCTAGACAGTTTAAAACTTTCGGAGAAATAGCCATTATTTACTATTTTACACCTAGAGTTACTATACATGATTTTGACCAATTTCATAAGAGATTCTCCAAAATTGAAACGCTCCAGGCATTTATATATAAACCCCAGTCGAACTTTATCAAATGCCTTTTCGAAGTCTGCTATGAATAGCATGCCTGGTTTCCCATATTTTCCATAGTGTTCTATTGTTTCCAATACTTGCCTTATATTATCTCCAATGTATCTTCCATGTAAAAAACCTATCTGATTAGAATGAATAATATCTGACAATACCTTTTTAATTCTATGCGCTATACATTTTGCTAGGATTTTTGCATCACAACACTGAAGTGTAAGGGGCCTCCAATTTTGTAAATGGACTGGATCTTTATATTTTCCACTTGTATCCTGTTTCAGTAATAATGAGATCAGACCTTCTTCTTGAGTGTCAGATAATCTACCATTTACATAGGAGTGGTTAAAACATGCTAATAACGGTCCTCTTAGTATATCAAAAAAGGTTTGGTATACCTCGACTGGTATGCCATCCAACCCTGGAGTTTTCCCAGACTTAAAGTCTTTAATTGCATCCAGAAGTTCCTCCTCTGTAATTTCACCTTCACATGAGTCTTTCTGTGTGGCTGTTAATTTGACATTATCAATAGAAAAAAAAATCTCTACAATTAGCTTCAGTTAGAGGAGATGGAGGCGACTGAAAAGAAAACATATGCTTAAAGTACTTTGTTTCTTCCTTCAAAATATCATTTGGTGAATTATGGGTGACTCCGTCAATTGTAACCAGTTTCATTAAGTTCTTTTTGGTAGCATTCCTATGTTGAAGATAAAAAATGAATTTTGTGCATTTTTCCCCATATTCCATCCAGTTTGCTTTATTTTTATAATATATTACACTTGATCTTTCTTGAATAAGTTTCTCCATTTCTTTTTGTTTTTCCTCTAATTTATTCTGAGCCTCTATGTTACAGTTTTTATTGCCATCTATCTGTTCTGTTAGACTTTCTATTTCCTTTCTTAGTATAAACTCTTTTGACCTAAATTGCTTTTGTTTTCGAGATGAGTACTGAATTGCATGGCCTCTAATGGCACATTTAAAGGTGTCCCATACAATAAGCGGATTCGCTGTACCTATGTTATGTTGGAAAAAGTCAGTTATAAATTCCTTTGTTCTAATTATAAATAAATTATCATCCAATAGGCTTTGATTACATTTCCAATATCCTCGCCCACGTGGAAATTCAGTAAGAGTAATGTATATGCCTATTATATGATGGTCCGACCGCATTCTGGCCCCTATCAACACTTTTCTTTACTTTTGGTGCCAACGAGAATGAGATAAGAAAGAAGTCAAGACTTGGTCCTCTGTAGCTCAGCTGGTAGAGCACGGCGCTTGTAACGCCAAGGTAGTGGGTTCGATCCCCGGGACCACCCATACACAACAATGTATGCACTCACGACTGTAAATCGCTTTGGATTAAAGCGTCTGCTAAATGGCATATTACTATTATTATAAGACGACTAGCTTGATTCAGTCTCCGCCATGTATATCTCACTAGATCAGTATATTTAAGCCTCCATATATCTACTAGTTCTAATGTATCCATGACATTCACAATTTCCTTAAGAGCATGTGGGTGATTGTTTTTGGTGTGATTTCCTTTACGGTCCATTGAGCTATTTAAAACAGTATTATAATCCCCCACCATAATAATATTGTCTTGAATTGCTTGCAGGCTTAATAATTTATTATATATATTGTCAAAGAATTGTGGATCATCATTATTTGGTCCGTAAAGGTTAATGAGCCATATCTGTTTATGGTTCAATAACATATTTAAAATAATCCATCTGCCTTGCGTATCTATTTTGACAATTTGCAAATTCGGATCGAAATTACTATTAATTAATATCATCACCCCCTTTTGAATTTCTTTGCCCATGGGAGAAGTATATCCCCCCCCCCCCCCCATTCTTTTTTCCACGCTACTTCATCTCGAATTGTTGAATGAGTTTCCTGTATACAATAGATATTATATTCCTTCTCTTTGAGCCATGTAAATATTGTTCTTCTTTTGTTATTATCAGCGAAGCCATTACAATGTTTACTGGCTATACTTATTTCACCATACACCATAATGAGATACAAGTTTCAAGTCTATTTATCATTATATATGTTTGTAAATTTACCAATAAAAAATACTGTCATGATTGAGTGTCCATATAGCTGTACCGTGATATTTGCATTGCTACGGAGTAACCCTTCAATTGTTCTCCACTAATTCCCCCGATAAAGCCCCTCCCCATCCCAAGTTGAGCCGTCATCCCAGTGATCAGCATCCCACCCACGTCCCTCCGGATCCCTAAGGCCCCGAGAGGCCAGGACCCATCCATCGAAAACAGCACACAGTGCCACCCACAAAACAGAAGCAGATTAACCGCCAAAAGCATTTCCAATGCTTTCACCTCTCTCTCTATATATATATATATATATAACTATTTAAAAAAAATATGCATATCCTAATTTCCATCATTATCAATTCATATGTGTAATAATGTCGGCAGTTCACGCGTAGGATTCTAACATATAACCCGGATTGCCATTGTATTACATTTAATTCATTGACAAGCAATTATTATCCTAGCAAATAATTCCCGTGGTCCATCCCATACCCCCCCCCCCCTCCCCCCCAACATCCCCACCCCCCACAACAGATGCCAGACAAGCACACATGCACATACTCACATACTCCAACACACTCAACCCCCCTCCTCCACAATCCACCATAAAATCAGACACTCAACGGCTGTTATATCCCAGAGCCCAACTCGAGAAATAACTTGATTTACGAGTGCACATACAGTTAAAGCTGATTGAGAAAGCATGCAGATTGAGCAGAAATTGATAACAATGTGAGATTTGATTAATCTACTTAATCTATGTCAAGTCCTAGGTGATGGAGATCAGATCCACCCTCTTCACCTGAGACACAAACACTCTGATCCCCTGTTGTAACCATTTTCCCAAGCATCTCCGTGCGGTCAGACCTTTGAATATTTTGTGCCACCTGGGCCACAATGATAAACCCCCTCTCTGATTGTCCGAGTGTGACCCCCCCCCCCATGGGTTACTGCAGCCAGTGTTGCCAGCACTGCCACTACCTGGGTGGGCGTACCCCATTGGAATCCCCACCGGCTAGGTAAAAGGTCGTCAAGGTTCTCATTAGCAGCTTTGAGAATTTCCTTGTATATTATGCTCTCCCATCATGGGGCTCTGGCTTTGTAGGACCAACCCTGCCAGGCAGGCTCAGAATCTTGAGGGGGCAGTGCTGCTCAAGTAGGTCTCTGACCGCATTTATTTCTCTGTTTAGGCTGCATACTCACAGCAGGTCCATAAAAGAGATGGGAACTTCTCTTTGGTGTATGGGTCGCTCAGGTGGGTGTCCAGGTTATAGGGTTAGGGATCTTTCCATCATGATAGGACAATGAACAATTAGATTAGATGTAAAATATATTTAAAAATGTATATCCCTCATCTACACAAAATTGAAAGCTCTCTCTCACTACCCCTGCTCATAGACCCCCGGTCGGCTCTGGGATATGCAACCATTTCCCCTCTCACTCACTTAACGCCGCACCTTTTCAAACACAAAAATGCACACCACATGGTTGACTGCGGAAGAAATGGGCCGAGCGTGCAAACGCTCCCGCATCCACATCTGCCGCAAGGGGGAAAGGACGCCAGAGAGAACACAGGACCAACCACAACAACCATCCGCCAAAACAACAACCTCCCGCCAAAAAAGCCATGTTCTAATTATTTGTATTTAAAGATGTATTATTCTGCTTTTTATGTCGTTTTATCCTTTTATAAAATACTATACTTACTATAAATGTTATTTAATATTACAATCCCTATCATTGCTAGTATCAGGTGCTCCAATATTCGACTCCTCTATTACAACTTTTAGAATAGCCATGGAGTAGTCTTTGTGTCTCTGAACATTTGGTTGTCAATATATAGTTTATCCACCACGAGTGCAACACGTTTCCCTTTGAATCTGTTTTCCTTGAAGATTGGATAAAGAACTTTGCGCCTTTCTACAATCTCCCTCGGGAACTGATCATTCATGCCTATTTTCATGCCAGCAAGTCTTTTTCCTAGGCTTTTCACCATAGCTTTATCTTTAAAAAAAGCAAATTTGGCAACTATTGGGCGCTCATATTTCTGTCCTCTTTTTCCGAAACGGTGTACACATTTGAGTTGGATTTTATCAACAGCCTCGAGTGGTAGAAATATTGGGTAAATTAAATGATAAAACCCCCCCAAAAATCCAATTTAATTTCAGGTTGTAAGGCAACAAAGTATGAAAAATGCCAAAGGGGGTGAACACTTTCGCAAGCCACTGTGTAAAGTATACACATTACGTAAGTTCAGGATTCCATTATATAGTATTTACACTACATAAGTTTAGGATTCCTTTATATAGTATATACACTACATGATTTAAGTATTCCTTTATATAGTATATACACTACGTAAGTTCAGGATTCCTTTACATAGTATATACACTACGTAAGTTAAGGATTCCTTCATATAGTATATACACTACATGACCCATGGGGCGGCGCACAATTGGCCCAGCATCGTCCAGGGTAGGGGAGGGAATGGCCGGCAGGGATATATAGCTCAGTTGGTAGAGCATGGCGTTTGCAACGCCAGGGTTGTGGGTTCCATTCCCATGGGGGGCCAGTATGAAAAAATAAAAAATAAAAAATAAAAATAAAGTATAAAAATAATAATGTATTCACTAACTGTAAGTCGCTCTGGATAAGAGCGTCTGCTAAATGACTAAAATGTAAACATAAGTTCAGGATTCCTTTATATAGTATATACACTTGTCACGCCCTGACATAGAGATCTCTAGTTGGTTTGGTCAGGGTGGGAATATCTATGTATAGATTCTATGTTTTCTAATTCTATGTTGGCCGGGTGTGGTACCCAATCAGAGGCAGCTGTCGATCGTTGTCTCTGATTGGGGATCATACCCGGCCAACATAGAATTAGAAAACATAGAATCTATACATAGCCATGTTGCCTACCTTAGTTGTGGGATCTTGTTTCTGGTTTGGCTTGTTTATGTTTAGCCCATTAGAACTTCACGTTCGTTGCTTTTGTTGTTTTGTCGAGTGTTTATTATTATAATTAAACATGTACGCATACCACGCTGCACCTTGGTCCAATCCTATACACGACGAACGTGACAGAAGATCCCACCACCAACGGACCAAGCAGCGTGGCCAGGAGGAGAAGACACCCTGGACACAGGTGGGGAAGACATTTTGGACATAGGAGGAGATATTAGCCGGTAAAGGACCCTGGGCAAAGGAAGAAGCCCAGGCAGGAGAGGATCAACGGTGACGCCGAAGGTGCCGACGACGAATGAGGCCCGAGAGGCAACCCCAAGAAAAAAAAATTGAGGGGCACAAGGGGTGGTCGACGAAGCAGCAGGAGGCCATGAAAAGGCTGACTGTGGAGGAAGAGGAGGCCGCTATGATAGAGGCCCTCCAAGACCTGCAGCTCAGCACTCTGAGAGAGGAGACCACCACCTTACGGGGGCTGATAGCTGAGAGGGAGCAGGAGATCTCCCTTCAGAGGGAGGCGCTACAGGAGGCTCACAGGGAGAAGGAGTCAGTGGATGCACTGAGAGAGGAGTTGGCCAGGCAACAGGAGGAGCTGAGAGAGAAGTTAACCCTTCAGCAGCAGAGAGCTCAGTACTTAGAGCAGAAGCCGGCGAAGCCAGGTTGCAGAGCAGAGCCAACTCCCCGCACTCGCTTTGAGGAGCGTTTGACCGTGCAGGCACCAGGCTATGTGCCGGCGTTGCGCACTGTGCCGCCAGGGCGCCTTCACAGACCCGTGGTGCGTGTCCCCAGTCCGGCACGGCCCGTGCCTGCTCCCCGCAACAAACCAGTGGTGCGTGTATCCAGTCCTTTACGGTCCGTACCTGCTCCACGCACCAAACCAGTGGTGCGTGTCGCCAGCCCGGTACGCTCCGTACCTGCTCCCCGCACCAAACCAGTGGTGCATGTCGCCCGCCCGGTGCGCCCCGTACCTGCTCCTCGCACCAAACCAGTGGTGCGTGTTCCCAGCCCAGTGCGGCCCGTGCCTGCTCCCAGCACCAGACTAGTGGTGCTTAGTCCAGCTCCGGTCAGCGGCTCCACTCCAGTGCCAGAGAAGTCCGCTCCACCGGTGCCTATTCCGGGTCCGGTCGTCTACTCTCCCACACCAGGGTCCAGACAGGACTTGGTACATCGCGGGAGGACTGCAGAGCCAGAACCAGACGTCAACCCCTCTCCAGGGTCGGGGCCTCCCACACCAGGGTCCAGAAAGGGCTTGGTGCATCACGGGAGGATTGCCAGTCCAGGCCCAGACATCAGCCCCTCTCCAGGGTCGGGGCCTCCCACACCAGGGTCCAGACAGGGCTTGGTGCATCGTGGGAGGACTGAGACCGGACCAAGTGTGCAACGTGTAGCCAGAAAAGGTGAGGACAGTAAGGGTGACGTCGCACCCGGAGCCGGAGACGCCACCGAGGCTAAATGCCCATCACCCGGACCCTCCCCTAATGAGTCAGGTTTTGCGGCCAGAGTCCGCACCTTTGTGGGGGGGTACTGTCACGCCCTGACATAGAGATCTCTAGTTGGTTTGGTCAGGATGTGAATATCTATGTATAGATTCTATGTTTTCTAATTCTATGTTGGCCGGGTGTGGTTCCCAATCAGAGGCAGCTGTCGTTCATTGTCTCTGATTGGGGATCATACTTAGGCAGCCATGTTGCCTACCTTAGTTGTGGGATGTTGTTTCTGGTTTGGCTTGGTTATGTTTAGCCCATTAGAACTTCACGTTACGTTGCTTTTGTTGTTTTGTCGAGTGTTTATTATTATAATTAAACAGGTACGCATACCACGCTGCACCTTGGTCCAATCCTTTGCACGACGAACGTAACAACACTACATGAGTTAAGGATTCCTTTATATTGTATATACACTATGTGAGTTAAGGACTCCTTTATATAGTATATACAATACGTGAGTTAAGAATTCCTTTATATAGTATATACACTACATAACTTCAGGATTCCTTTATATAGTATATACACTACATGAGTTAAGGATTCCTTTATATAGTATATACACTACGTGAGTTCAGGATTCCTTTACATAGTATATACACTACGTAAGTTCAGGATTCATTTGTATAGTATATACACTACTTCAGTTAAGGATTCCGTTATATAGAATATACACTACGTAAGTTAAAGATTCTTTTATATAGTATATACACTACGTAAGTTAAGGATTCCTTTATATAGTATATACAATACGTGAGATAATGATTCCTTTAAATAGGAAATACACTACATAAGTTCAGGATTCCTTTATATAGTATATACACTACATAAGTTCAGGATTCCTTTGTATAGTATTTACACTACATCAGTTAAGGATTCCTTTATATAGTATATACACTGCGTAAGTGAAGGATTCCTTTATATAGTATATACATTACGTAAGTGAAGGACTCCTTTATATAGTATATACACTACGTGAGTTAAGGATTCCATTTTATTGTATATACACTACGTATGTTCAGGATTCCTTTACATAGTATATACACTACGTAAGTTCAGGATTCCTTTATATAGTATATTCACTACGTAGGTTCAAAATTCCTTTATATTGTATATACACTACGTAACTTAAGGTTCCTTTATTATATATATATATATATATTTATATATATATTTAAATAATATATATATACACTACGTAAGATAAGGATTCCTTTATATAGTATATACAATACGTGAGTTAAGGATTCATTTATATAGGATATACACTACATAAGTTCAGGATTCCTTTATATAGTATATACACTACGTAAGTTCAGGATTCCTTTGTATAGTATTTAAACTACATCAGTTAATGATTCCTTTATATAGTATATACACTACGTAAGTTAAGGATTCCTTTATAGAATATATACACTACGTAACTTAAGGATTCCTTTATATATATATACACTACATGAGTTAAGGATTCCTTTACATAGTATATACACTACGTAAGTTCAGGATTCATTTGTATAGTATATACACTACGTCAGTTAAGGATTCCTTTATATAGCCTATACACTATGTAAGTTAAGGATTCCTTTATATAGTATAAACACTATGTAAGTGAAAGATTCCTTTATATAGTATATACATTACGTAAGTGAAGGACTCCTTTATATAGTATATACACTATGTAAGTGAAGGATTCCTTTATATGTTATATACACTATGTAAGTTCAGGATTCCTTTATATAGTATATACACTACTTAAGTTCAGGATTCCTTTATATAGTATATACACTACATAAGTTCAGGATTCCTTTATATAGTATATACACTACGTAAGTTAAGGATTCCTTTATATATATATATATATATATATATATATATATATATATATATACATATATATATATACACTATGTAAGTTAAGGATTCCTTTATATAGTATAAACACTAAGTAAGTTCAGGATTCCTTTATATAGTAAATACACTATGTAAGTTCATTATTCCTTTATATAGTATATACACTAAATTAGTTAAGGATTCATTTATATAGTATATACACTACGTGAGTTAATTATTCCTTTTTGTAGTATATACACTACGTAAGTGAAGGATTTCTTTATATAGTATATACACTACATGAGTTCAGGATTCCTTTATAAAGTATATACACTACATAAGTTAAGGATTCCTTTATATAGTATATACACTACGTAAGTGAAAGATTCCTTTATATAGTATATACATTACGTAAGTGAAGGACTCCTTTATATAGTATATACACTATGTAAGGCAAGGATTCCTTTATATATTATATACACTATGAAAGTTCAGCATTCCTTTATATAGTATATACACTACGTAAGTTCAGGATTCCTTTATATAGTATATACACTACGTAAGTTAAGGATTCCTTTATAGAGCATATAAACTACGTAATTTAAGGATTCCTTATATATATATATATATATATATATATATACACTACGTAAGTTAAGGATTCCTTTATATAGTATATACACTACGTAAGTTCAGGATTCCTTTATATAGTAAATACACTACATAAGTTCATTATTCCTTTATATAGTATACACATTAAATTAGTTAAGGATTCATTTATATAGTTCATTCACTATGTGAGTTAAGGATTCCTTTTTATAGTATATACACTACGTAAGTTAAAGATTTCTTCATATAGTATATACACTACATAAGTTCAGGATTCCTTTATATAGTATATACACTATGTAAGTTAAGGATTCCTTTATATAGTATATACAATACGTGAGTTAAGGATTCCTTTATATAGGAAATACACTACATAAGTTCATGATTCCTTTATATAGTATATACACTACGCAAGTTCAGGATTCATTTGTATAGTATATACACTACGTCAGTTAAGGATTCCTTTATATAGCATATACACTACGTAAGTGAAAGATTCCTTTACTTAGTATATACATTACGTAAGTGAAGGACTCCTTTATATAGTATATACACTATGTAAGTTCAGGATTCCTTTATATATTATATACACTACTTAAGTTCAGGATTCCTTTATATAGTATATTCACTACGTAAGTTTAAAATTTCTTTATATTGTATATACACTACGTAACTTAAGGATTCCTTTATATAGTATATACAATACGTGAGTTAAGGATTCCTTTATGTAGGATATACACTAAATAAGTTCAGGATTCCTTTATATAGTATTTACACAACGTAAGTTCAGGATTCCTTAGTATAGTATTTACACTACATCAGTTAATGATTCCTTTATATAGTATATACACTGCGTAAGTGAAGGATTCCTTTATATAGTATATACATTACGTAAGTGAAGGACTCCTTTATATATTATATACACTGTGTACGTTCAGGATTCCTTTATATAGTATATACACTACGTAAGTTCAGGATTCCTTTATATAGTATATTAACTACGTAAGTTCAAAATTCCTTTATATATGTATATAAACTACGTAAGTTAAGGATTCCTTTATATAGTATATACACTACGATAAGTTCAGGATTCCTTTATATAGTAAATATACTACATAAGTTCTTATTCCTTTATAAAGTATATACACTAATTTAGTTAAGGATTCATTTATATAGTTTATTCACTACGTGAGTTAAGGATTCCTTTTTATAGTATATACACTACGTAAGTTAAGGATTTCTTTATATAGTATATACACTACATAAGTGAAGGACTCCTTTATATAGTATACACACTACATAAGTTCAGGATTCCTTTATATAGTATATACACTACGTGAGTTAAGGATTCCTTTATATAGTATATACAATACGTGAGTTAAGGATTCCTTTATATAGGAAATACACTACATAAGTTCAGGATTCCTTTATACAGTATATACACTACGTAAGTTCAGGATTCATTTTATAGTATATACACTACGTAAGTTCAGGATTCCTTTATATAGTATATACACTACGTAAGTGAAGGATTCCTTTATATAGTATATACACTACAGTAAGATAAGGATTCCCTTTATATAGTATATACACTGCGTAAGTGAAGGACTCCTTTAAGTTCAGGATTCCTTTATATATTATATACACTACTTGAGTTCAGGATTCCTTTATATAGTATATACACTACGTATGTTAAGAATTCCTTTATATAGTATATACTCTACGTAGTTCAGGATTCCTTTACATAGTAAATACACTACATAAGTTCATTATTCCTTTATGTAGTATATACACTAAATTAGTTAAGGATTCATTTATATAGTATATACACTATGTGAGGTAAGGATTCCTTTACATAGTATATACACTACATCAGTTAAGGATTCCTTTATATAGTATATACACTGCGTAAGTGAAGGATTCCTTTATATAGTATATACATTACGTAAGTGAAGGACTCCTTTATATATTATATACACTGTGTACGTTCAGGATTCCTTTATATAGTATATACACTACGTAAGTTCAGGATTCCTTTATATAGTATATTAACTACGTAAGTTCAAAATTCCTTTATATTGTATATAAACTACGTAAGTTAAGGATTCCTTTATATAGTATATACACTACGTAAGTTCAGGATTCCTTTATATAGTAAATATACTACATAAGTTCTTATTCCTTTATAAAGTATATACACTAATTTAGTTAAGGATTCATTTATATAGTTTATTCACTACGTGAGTTAAGGATTCCTTTTTATAGTATATACACTACGTAAGTTAAGGATTTCTTTATATAGTATATACACTACATAAGTGAAGGACTCCTTTATATAGTATACACACTACATAAGTTCAGGATTCCTTTATATAGTATATACACTACGTGAGTTAAGGATTCCTTTATATAGTATATACAATACGTGAGTTAAGGATTCCTTTATATAGGAAATACACTACATAAGTTCAGGATTCCTTTATACAGTATATACACTACGTAAGTTCAGGATTCATTTTATAGTATATACACTACGTAAGTTCAGGATTCCTTTATATAGTATATACACTGCGTAAGTGAAGGATTCCTTTATATATATATACACTACGTAAGATAAGGATTCCTTTATATAGTATATACACTGCGTAAGTGAAGGACTCCTTTAAGTTCAGGATTCCTTTATATAGTATATACACTACGTGAGTTCAGGATTCCTTTATATAGTATATACACTACGTATGTTAAGGATTCCTTTATATAGTATATACACTACGTAAGTTCAGGATTCCTTTACATAGTAAATACACTACATAAGTTCATTATTCCTTTATATAGTATATACACTAAATTAGTTAAGGATTCATTTATATAGTATATACACTATGTGAGGTAAGGATTCCTTTACATAGTATATACACTACATCAGTTAAGGATTCCTTTATATAGTATATACACTATGTAAGTGAAGGATTCCTTTATATATTATATACACTACGTAAGTTAAGGATTCCTTTATAGAGTATATACACTACTTAAGTTAAGGATTCCTTTATATATATACACACTACGTAAGTTCAGGATTCCTTTATATAGTATATACACTACGTAAGTTCAGGATTCCTTTATATAGAAATTACACTACATCAGTTCATTATTCCTTTATATAGTATTTACACTGCATGAGTTAAGGATTCCTTCATATAGTATATACACTATGTGAGTTAAGGATTCCATTGTTTAGTATATACACTACGTGAGTTAAGGATTCCTTTAAATAGTATATACACTACATATGTTAAGGATTCCTTTATATAGTATATACACTACATAAGTTCAGGATTCCTTTATATAGTATATTCACTACGTAAGTTAAGGATTCCTTTATATAGCATATATACTATATAAGTTAAGGATTCCTTTATATAGTGTATACACTACATGAGTTAAGGATTCCTTTATTTAATATATACACTACGTAAGTTCAGGATTCCTTTATATAGTATATACACTACGTAATTTAAGGATTCCTTTATATAGTATATACACTACGTGAGGTAAGGATTCCTTTATATAGTATATACACTACGTAAGTTCAGGATTCCTGTACATAGTATATACACTACGTAAGTTCAGGATTCCTTTGTATAGTATATACACAACGTCAGTTAAGGATTCCTTTATATAGTATATACACTACGTAAGAGAAGGACTCCTTTATATAGTATATACACTATGTAAGTTAAGGATTCCTTTATAGAGTATATACACTACTTAAGTTAAGGATTCCTTTATATATATACACACTACGTAAGTTCAGGATTCCTTTATATAGTATATACACTACGTAAGTTCATTATTCCTTTATATAGTAATTACACTACATAAGTTCATTATTCCTTTATATAATATATACACTAAATTAGTTAAGGATTCATTTATATAGTATATACACTACGTGAGTTAAGAATTCCTTTTTATAGTATATACACTACGTAAGTTAAGGATTCCTTTTTATAGTACATACACTACATAGGTTCAGGATTCCATTATTTAGTAAATACACTGCATGATTTAAGGATTCCTTTATATAGTATATACACTATGTGAGTTAAGGATTCCATTGTATAGTATATACACTATGTGAGTTAAGGATTCCTTTATATAGTATATACACTACATAAGTTAAGGATTCCTTTATATAGTATGTACACTACATAAGTTCAGGATTCATTTATATAATATATACACTATATAAGTTCAGGATTCCTTTATATAGTATATACACTGCATGAGTTAAGGATTCCTTTATATAGTATATACACTACTTGAGTTAAGGATTACTTTACATTGTATATACACTACGTAAGTGAAGGATTCCTTTATATATTATATACACTATGTAAGTTCAGGATTCCTTAATATAGCATATACACTACGTAAGTTCAGGATTCCTTTATATGGTATAAACGGCAGGTATACCAGGTAGCTTAGTGGGTAAGAGCGTTGTGCCAGTAACCGAAAGGTTGCTGGTTCTAATCCCCGAGCCGACTAGGTGAAAAATCTGTCGATGTGCCCTTAAGCAAGGCACTTAACCCTAATTGCTCCTGTAAGTCCCTCTGGATAAGAGCGTCTGCTAAATGACTAAAATGTAAAATGTAAACACTACGTAAATTAAGGATTCCTTTATATAGTATATACACTAAGTCAATTAAGGATTCCTTTATAGAATATATACACTACGTAGGTTAAAGATTCTATTATATAGTATATATACACTACGTAAGTTCAGGATTCCTTTACATAGTATATACACTACGTAAGTTTAGGATTGCTTTATATATTATATACACTACGTGAGTTAAGGATTCCTTTATATAGTATATACACTACGTAAGTGAAGGATTCCTTTATATAGTATAAACATTGCGTAAGTTTAGGACTCCTTTATATATTATATACACTATGTAAGTGAAGGATTCCTTTATATATTATATACACTATGTAAGTTCAGGATTCCTCTATATAGTATATACACTACGTAAGTTAAGGATTCCTTTATGTAGTATATTCACTACGTAAGTTAAGGATTCATTTACAGAGTATACACACTACGTAAGTTCAGGATTCCTTTATATAGTATATACACTACGTAAGTGAAGGACTCCTTTATATAGTATATTCACTACGTAAGTTCAGGATTTCTTTATATAGTAAATACACAATATAAGTTCATTATTCCTTTATATAGTATATACACTAAATTAGTTAAGGATTCCTTTATATAGTATATACACTATGTGAGTTAAGGATTCCATTTTATAGTAAACACTACGTATGTTAAGGACTCCTTCATATAGTATATATATACACTACACAAGTTCAGGATTCCTTTACATAGTATATACACTACGTAAGTTCAGGATTCCTTTATATATGATATACACTACGTGAGTTAAAAATTCCTTTATATAGTATATACACTACGTAAGTTCAGGATTCCTTTACATAGTATATACACTACGTAAGTTCAGGATTCCTTTATATAGTATAAACATTGTGTAAGTTTAGGACTCCTTTATATAGTATATACACTATGTAAGTGAAGGATTCCTTGATATAGTATATACACTATGTAAGTTCAGGATTCCTCTATATAGTATATACACTACGTAAGTGAAGGATTCCTTTATATAGTATATACACTACGTAAGTTAAGGATTCATTTACAGAGTATATATACTACGTAAGTTCAGGATTCCTTTATATAGTATATACACTACGTATGTTAAGGATTCATTTATATAGTATATACACTATGTAAGTTCAGGATTCCTTTATATAGTATATACACTACGTAAGTTAAGGATTCTTTTACATAGTAAATACACTACGTAAGTTAAGGATTCCTTTATATAGTATATACACTACGTAAGTTAAGGATTCCTTTACATAGTATATACTCTACGTGAGTTAAGGATTCCTTTATATAGTATATACACTACGTAAGTTCAGGATTCCTTTACATAGTATATATACTATGTAAGTTAAGGATTCCTTTATATAGTAAATACACTACGTAAGTTAAGGATTCCTTTATAGAGTATATACACTACTTAAGTTAAGGATTCCTTTATATAGTATATACACTACGTAAGTTCAGGAATCCTTTATATAGTAAATATACTACATAAGTTCATTATTTCTTTATATAGTATATACACTACATTTGTAAAGGATTCCTTTATATAGTATATACACTATTTAAGTTAAGGATTCCTTTATATACCATATACACTACGTAAGTTAAGGATTCCTTTATATAGTATATACACTATTTAAGTTAAGGATTCCTTTATATACCATATACACTACGTAAGTTAAGGATTCCTTTATATAGTATATACACTACGTGAGATAAGGATTCCTTTATATAGTATATACACGACATAGGTTCAGGATTCCTTTATAGAGTATATACTCTACATGAGTTAAGGATACCTTTATATAGTATATACACTACGTAAGTGAAGGATTCCTTTATATATTTTATACATTATGTAAGTTCAGGATTCCTTTATATAGTATATACACTACGTAAGTTCTGGATTCCTTTATATAGTATATACACTACGTAAGTTAAGGATTCCTTTATATAGTATATACACTACGTAAATTAAGGATTCATTTACAGAGTATATACAGTACGTAAGTTAAGGAATCCTTTATATATATATATATATATATATATATATATATACACTACGTAAGTTCATGATTCCTTTACATAGTATATATACTATGTAAGTTAAGGATTCCTTTATTTAGTATATACACAACTTAAGTTAAGGATTCCTTTATAGAGTATATATACTACTTAAGTTAAAGGATTCCTTCATATATATATATATATACACTACATATGTTCAGGATTCCTTTATATAGTATATACACTACGTAAGTTCAGGATTCTTTTATATAGTAAAGATAATACATAAGTTCATTATTTCTTTATATAGTATATACACTAAATTAGTTAAGGATACATTTATGTAGTATATACACTACGTGAGGTAAGGATTCCTTTATATAGTATATACACTAGGTGAGTTAAGGATTCCTTTGAAAAGTATTTACACTACTTCAGTTAAGGATTCCTTTATATAGTATATACACTACGTAAGAGAAGGATTCCTTGATATAGTATATACATTACGTAAGTGGAGGACTCCTTTATATAGTATATACACTATGTAAGTTAAGGATTCCTTTATAGAGTATATACACTACGTAAGTTATGGATTCCTATATATAGTATATGCACTACGTAAGTGAAGGATTCCTTTATATAGTAAATACACAATATAAGTTAATTATTCCAATATATAGTATATACACTAAATTAGTTAAGGATTCCTTTATATAGTATATACACTACGTAAGTTCAGGATTCCTTTACATAGTATATACACTACGTAAGTTCAGGATTCCTTTATATATTATATACACTACGTGAGTTAAGGATTCCTTTATATAGTATATACACTACGTAAGTGAAGGATTCCTTTATATAGTATAAACATTGTGTAAGTTTAGGACTCCTTTATATAGTATATATACTATGTAAGTGAAGGATTCCTTTATATAGTATATACACTATGTAAGTTCAGGATTCATCTATATAGTATATACACTACGTAAGTTAAGGATTCCTTGATATAGTATATACACTACGTAAGTTAAGGATTCATTTACAGAGTATATATACTACGTAAGTTCAGGATTACTTTATATAGTATATACACTACGTATGTTAAGGATTCCTTTATATAGTATATACACTACGTAAGTTCAGGACTCCTTTGTATAGTATATACACTACGTAAGTTAAAGATTCATTTACAGAGTATTTACACTACGTAAGTTAAGGAGTCATATATATATATATATATATATATATATATATATATATATATATATATATATATACACACTACGTACGTTAAGGATTCCTTTATATAATATATACACTACGTAAGTTAAGGATTCCTTTATATAGTATATACACTATTTAAGTTCAGGATTCCTTTATATACTATATACACTACGTAAGTTAAGGATTCTTTTACATAGTAAATACACTACGTAAGTTAAGGATTCCTTTATATAGTATATACACTATGTAAGTTAAGGATTCATTTACATAGTATATACTCTATGTGAGTTAAGGATTCCTTTATATAGTATATACACTACGTAAGTTCAGGATTCCTTTACATAGTATATATACTATGTAAGTTAAGGATTCCTTTATATGGTATATACACTACTTAAGTTAAGGATTCCTTTATATAGTATATACACTACGTAAGTTCAGGAATCCTTTATATAGTAAATATACTACATAAGTTCATTATTTCTTTATATAGTATATACACTAAATTTGTTAAGGATTCCTTTATATAGTATATACACTATTTAAGTTAAGGATTCCTTTATATACCATATACACTACGTAAGTTAAGGATTCCTTTATATAGTATATACACTATTTAAGTTAAGGATTCCTTTATATACCATATACACTACGTAAGTTAAGGATTCCTTTATATAGTATATACACTACGTAAGTGAAGGATTCCTTTATATAGTATAAACATTGCGTACGTTTTGGACTCCTTTATATAGTATATACACTATGTAAGTGAAGGATTCCTTTATATATTTTATACACTTTGTAAGTTCAGGATTCCTTTATATAGTATATACACTACGTAAGTTCTGGATTCCTTTATATAGTATATACACTACGTAAGTAAAGGATTCCTTTATATAGTATATACACTACGTAAGTTAAGGATTCATTTACAGAGTATATACACTACGTAAGTTAATCAATCCTTTATATATATATATATACACTACGTAAGATCAGGATTCCTTTACATAGTATATATACTATGTAAGTTAAGGATTCCTTTATTTAGTATATACACTACATAAGTTAAGGATTCCTTTATAGAGTATATATACTACTTAAGTTAAGGATTCCTTCATATATATATATACACTACGTATGTTCAGGATTCCTTTATATAGTATATACACTACGTAAGTTAAGGATTCCTTTATATAGTATATACACTACGTAAGTTCAGGATTCCTTTATATAGTAAATATACTACATAAGTTCAATATTTCTTTATATAGTATATACACTAAATTAGTTAAGGATTCCTTTATATAGTATATACACTACGTGAGTTAAGGATTCCTTTATATAGTATATAAACTACGTAAGTTCAGGATTCCTTTACATAGTATATATACTATGTAAGTTAAGGATTCCTTTATATGGTATATACACTACGTAAGTTAAGGATTCCTTTATAGAGTATATATACTACTTATGTTAAGGATTTCTTTATATAGTATATACACTACGTAAGTTAAGGATTCCTTTATTTAGTATATGCACTACGTAAGTTCAGGATTCCTTTACATAGTATATATACTATGTAGTTAAGGGATCCTTTATATAGTATATACACTTACGTAGTTAAGGATTCCTTTATATAGTATATACACTACGTAAGTTCAGGATTTATTTATATAGTAAATACACTACATAAGTTCATTATTCCTTTATATAGTATATACACTAAATTAGTTAAGGATTCATTTATATAGTATATACACTACGTGAGGTAAGGATTCCTTTATATAGTATATACACTAGGTGAGTTAAGGATTCCTCTATTTAGTATATTCTCTACATAAGTTCAGGATTCTTTTATATAGTATATACACTACATAAGTGAAGGACTCCTTTATATACTATATGACACACATAAGTTCAGGATTCCTTGATGTAGGTATATACACTCACGTAAGTTCAGGATTCCTTTATATAGTATATACACTACGTAGGTTAAGGATTCCTTTCTATAGTATATACACTACGTAAAGTGAAGGATTTTTTATATAGTATATCCACTAAGTAAGTTCAGGCTTTATATAGTATATACACTAAGTGTAAGGTGAAGGATTCCTTTATATAGTATATACACTACGTAAGTTCAGGATTTCTTTTATAGGTATATACACTACATAAGTGAAGGACTCCTTTATATACTATACACACCACATAAGTTCAGGATTCCTTTATGTAGTATATACACTACGTAAGTCGGGATTCCTTTATATAGTATATACACTAAGTAAGTTAAGGATTCCTTTATATAGTATATACAATACTTAAGTGAAAGATTCCTTTATATAGTAAATCCACTACGTAAGTTCAGGATTCCTTTATAGAGTATATACACTATGTAAGTGAAGGATTCCTTTATCTAGTATACAACACACGTAAGTTCAGGATTTCTTTATATAGTACATACACTACCTAAGAGAAGGATTCCTTGATATAGTATATGACATTATGTAAGTTAAGGGATTCCTTTATAGAGTATCCACTACGTAAGTTCTGGATTCCTTTATAGAGTATATGCACTATGTAAGTTGAGATTCTATGTATAGTATATACACTAAGTAAGTGAAGTGATTCCTTTATATAGTATATACACTATGTAAGTGAAGGATTCCTTTATATTGTATATCCACTACGTAAGTTTCAGGATTCCTTTATAGAGTATATACACTAAGAAGATGAAGGATTCCCTTATATAGTATATACACTGTGTGAGTTAAGGATTCTTTATATAGTATATACACTACGTAAGAGAAGGATTCCTTGATATAGAATATACACTAATGAATTGAACTCCTTTATATAGTATATACATTATGTAAGTTAAGGATTCCTATATAGAGTATATCCACACGTAAGTTCAGGATTCCTTTATAGGTATATACACTATGTAAGTGAAGGATTCCTTTATATAGTATATACACACTACGTAAGTTCAGGATTCCTATATATAGTATATACACACGTAAATGAAGGATTTCTTTAAAGAGTATATACACTACGTAAGTGAAGGATTCCTTTATATTGTATATACACTACGTATGTTAAGGATTCCTTTATATAGTATATCCACTACATAAGTTCGGATTCCTTTATAGAGTACAAACACTATGTAAGTGAAGGATTTATATAGTATACTACACTACGTAAGCAGGGATTTCTTTATATAGTATATACACTACATAAGTTCAGGATTCTTTATATAGTATATACACTAGCATAAGTTTTACTCCTTTATATACTATATACACTACTTAAGTTTCAGGACCTTTATATAAGTATATACACTACATAAGTTAGGACCTTTATATATATATACACTACGTAAGTTAAGGATTCCTTTATAGAGTATATACACTACATAACTTAAGTGATTCCCTTTATATATATATATATATATATATATATATATATATATATATATATATATATATATATATATATATATATATATATATATATATATACATATATATATATACACTATGTAAGTTAAGGAATTCCTTTATATAGTATAAACACTAAGTAAGTTCAGGATTCCTTTATATAGTAAATACACTAAGTAAGTTCATTATTCCTTTATATAGTATATACACCTAAATTAGTTAAGGATTCATTTATATAGTATATACACTACGTGAGTTAATTATTCCTTTTTGTAGTATATACACTAAGTAAGTGAAGGATTTCTTTATATAGTATATACACTACATGAGTTCAGATTCCTTTATAAAGTATATACACTACATAAGTTAAGGATTCCTTTATATAGTATATACACTACGTAAGTGAAAGATTCTTTATATAGTATATACATTAC